>NC_083613.1:32716155-32746155 GCF_963584025.1 Labrus mixtus | reverse complement strand
ATCTGTGATATGTATAAACAAGTTTATCTTACATTGTTTTACATGTTGACTTTGTGTTGCATGTTTCAGACTTTATTCTCAGGGCTTTTAAAAAAACACACTCAAGCAGAAGAAGGTATGACAACACAATATCAAACACAGTGTTCATGATCATGTGAAGCATCACAGATGATGTTGTCTTAAGAACAGCATGTTCCAGTCTCTCATCAGACACCAACATGTGCCCGACGACAGCCTGACGACAGCCCGACGACAGCCCGACGACAGCCCGGCGACAGCCCGACGACAGCCCGACGACAGCCCAGCGACAGCCCGACGACAGCCCGACGACAGCCCGACGACAGCCCGACGACAGCCCGACGACAGCCCGACGACAGCCCGACGACAGCCCGTCTGCAGCTCTTTTCTTTTTAAAGGACGTACTGATGAACAAAGCTACCTGGCACACTGACGGGTACTGAGAGCTGCAGTGGGAATAAGTTTAACCGTCACTAACTTACCTCTCTAGAAGTGGGTTTGCCTCTGAAGAACTCGTGGTTGAGGGAGCTGTGAGGCGGGTGGAACTTGGGCTGCAGGAAGACGCAGCCATTGGCTATTGCTTCCAGAGGGGCGGGGCCTTCGTACGGGAAACCAAAGCCGATGAAGAGCTAGAAAAACAGTCAGGGACGGTTTGTTTAAATAAAGATAGACGTGTTTTTAATCAGTTGTTGTTAAGTGTTGATGATTAATGTAAGAAGAAGGTAATTTAATCCCTGTGAGAAAAACACAGACAGGAAACTGCAGCTGAGCGTGACTGTACTCAGAATGACTGTGTGTGTGTGTGTGTGTGTGTGTGTGTGTGTGTGTGTGTTAGTGTGTGTGTTAGTGTGTGTGTTAGTGTGTGTGTGTGTGTGTGTTAGTGTGTGTGTGTTAGTGTGTGTGTTAGTGTGTGTGTGTGTGTGTGTGTGTTAGTGTGTGTGTTAGTGTGTGTGTTAGTGTGTGTGTTAGTGTGTGTGTGTGTGTGTTAGTGTGTGTGTGTGTGTGTGTGTGTGTGTTAGTGTGTGTGTTAGTGTGTGTGTGTGTTAGTGTGTGTGTGTTAGTGTGTGTGTGTGTGTGTGTTAGTGTGTGTGTGTTAGTGTGTGTGTGTGTGTGTGTGTGTTAGTGTGTGTGTGTGTGTGTTAGTGTGTGTGTGTGTGTTAGTGTGTGTGTGTGTGTGTGTGTGTGTGCGTGTGTGCGTGTTAGTGTGTGTGTGTTAGTGTGTGTGTGTGTGTTAGTGTGTGTCTGTGTGTGTGTGTGTGTGTGTGTGTTAGTGTGTGTGTTAGTGTGTGTGTGTGTGTGTGTGTGTGTGTGTGTGTGTGTTAGTGTGTATGTGTGTGTGTGTGTGTGTGTGTGTGTCTCCAGGTGTGTGTGTGTGTGTTAGTGTGTATGTGTGTGTGTGTGTGTGTGTGTGTGTCTCCAGGTGTGTGTGTGTGTGTGTGTGTGTGTGTTAGTGTGTGTTAGTGTGTGTGTGTGTGTGTGTTAGTGTGTGTTAGTGTGTGTGTTAGTGTGTGTGTGTGTTAGTGTGTGTGTGTGTGTGTGTGTGTGTTAGTGTGTGTGTGTGTTAGTGTGTGTTAGTGTGTGTTAGTGTGTGTTAGTGTGTGTGTGTGTTAGTGTGTGTGTGTGTTAGTGTGTGTGTGTGTGTGTCTCCAGGTGTGTGTGTGTGTGTGTGTGTGTGTGTGTGTGTGTGTGTTAGTGTGTGTGTGTGTGTGTGTGTGTGTGTCTCCAGGTGTGTGTGTGTGTGTGTGTGTGTGTCTCCAGGTGTGTGTGTGTGTGTGTGTGTGTGTGTGTGTGTGTGTGTGTGTGTGTCTCCAGGTGTGTGTGTGTACTCCCGTCTCTCACCTTGGCCTTGCGCAGCAGTTGCTGCAGCTCGTGCTGCTGCAGGAGGCCGTGGTTCTTCACGAAGGCCGGGACCTCCGGGGGTCTCTGGGTCTCGTAGTAGACTGTGCCGTGGACCTCCATGTATCTGTGCAGAATCTGCAGGAAGCCTTCTTTACCCTGCAGGGGGGAGGAGGGGTAAAGACGGGTTGGTGAGATTGAGGCCGAAAGGTGAAGAGAAGAGAGAGAGAGTCGGAGAAACACAGCATCAGAAGATCGTTAAAGATGTGTGTGTTTAGAGCCTGATCTTTGTACGAGGGTTGTCAAGGTAACAGATTTTTAAACTTCCATAAAATTACAGTAAAAATCAAACGATATACGAACCTGTTTCGGTATCACAGCAACAAATGAACAAGTCACAGGCACCTAGTATCAGGTCATTAGTTGACTTTGAGAAAGGCTACGGCACCCTGACATATTTTTTTTTTAGATATAGATTTATTTTTGGGCTTTTTGTGCCTTTAATGGAGAGATAGGACAGTGGATAGAGCTGGAAATCAGGGAGAGAGAGAGAGAGAGAGAGGGGAACGACATGCGAGAAAGGAGCCACAGGCTGGATTTGAACCTGGGCCCTGACATATTTATTTGATCATGCAACGTGTCGATCTAACCGACCTTCATCAGGTGTAACGGCTGATTCTCTCCCCTGAGGAGAGGCTTCCCTGATTGTGGATTGAATACGACCTCGTGTAGCAGAATCTGGTTTCAAAGCCTCTGTGTCTGAAGAGACCAAGAGGTCGCTTATCTACTAAAAGAAACCGAGAATAGAAACTTCAAATGTTGAGCAGATATGTATCTTCTGTACAGAATCCTATTGCTTTTTGCTCGAGTGGTTGTAAGAGGAGTAAAAGTGTCTCACCTTCACCTCCTCGTAGCTCTGCATTTATCTCTGCTTTTCTTTATACTTCTTTAGAGTTACATTATCTTGTGTGAGGGAGCCAGAGGGGCACGCTTTTAAAAATCAAGGCCGAGGACGATAAGAGGGAGAACAACCAAACCAACCAGCATCAGTTTACAACCAAACCTGAATCATCATGTGAGTGAAGCGTAACCCCGGGCCACAGAAATCGACTGGCTGACTGGTGTTAAGCAGCTTACTGTATCCATGCACAGTGGTGTACACCCCCCCCCCTACACCCGCCCCCCCGCAGCCGTAATTCGAGGCTGTAGCAATCAATAGCTTCCTCTGTGAGGATTTTCCCAGCCAATTAGGAGATTAGCTCAAGCGCTAAGTGCAACAGACAACAAGAATTAGCAGAAGGAGAAACACAGACGAGGAAGAGTGCAGATCGTGAACACGCAGCGATCACTTTCTCTCTCCGTCTCTAAACTGAGTCGCTCAACATGAAGGGATTAGAGCTGGTGAGAGGTGTGTTCTGCTGCGCTGCTTTCTAACTTAAGAATTCATTTAAAACATTTTGTTTGCAGGGCATTGACACGTTGGATTCAAGAACGCTAATTTGCTAAACTGTTGCCATGGTCACACTTTATGTTCCCACGTTGTGTAGAAAGATGTATGCAAGATTTTTTTGATGATTTTTTTATGCCTTTGTTTAGAGATAGGACAGTGGATAGAGTCAGAAACCTGGGAGAAGGGGGGGTGCTGGATGCCTGGCGGTTGGTAAGGGCACCCCGTGTACAGAGGCTGTGGTCCTCCAGGCATGCGGCCCGGGTTTGAATACGATCTGTGGCTCCATTTCCTGCATGTCATTCCCAACTCTCTCTGCCCTGTCTCCAAAATAAAGGCATTAAAAGCCCCAAAAATAAACCTTTAAAAAGCACCTCGAGAGAGAGTGGGGGAATGACATGCAGAGAAGGAGCCGCAGGTCGGACTTTGAGAACTCTTCATTGATAATTCCTCAGACAGAGACAGCTACATGTTTCTAATTTGTATCATCAAATAAAAATGAACGACGTTGGAGCCACTTGAAAAGACCTGCACGAGCTGTTTCTCAATTTAGGACTAGCATCCTCCCAAGGACCCACACAAGAAGGAGCATCCTTCATAGGGCGGGTAGACCGCTCAGGCCGGACTGAAATGAGACGGTCAGGACTAAAGAGGACTTCCTGTTTGCGTTACCAGGTGTCCCGGCCCTCACCCTTTTGTTTGTCACCTCTTAACCTCAACAGGTGCAACAAAACTAGTCAACTTAACCAACTTTGGGTGCACAATGAATCTTTGGATTTGTTGTGTCATGAAGGAAGCAACGTTAGGATCCTTTGTTGCCGAGGGAGAGTCAGCCTTAATCGAAGGAGCCTTCCATATGGGACGGTCTTCAACGTGCCACTGTGACATAATCGATCTTCAAGTGTGCCCTCTGACAGATGCAGCCCCTGACTCGAGACACACGCTGCCTCGGCCGAGCGACGCTCTCTAAAGTTTCAGTGAACACAAACTGGATGATCTCAGTACAAAGCAAAAAAACGGGATCCATCACATTTCTGCCAGCGCGACTCGTCCTTGTGTCTCCTGACGAAGTGAGAGGATAAAAAGATAATCACTGTCATACATCAAGCTCTTCAGGAGTGATAGCGGTCTCCGTGTGAATGCTGCGCTGCATTTGAGTGTGCTTGTGAATGTGTGACAAGTAGCTTCTCGTAAATCACTTTTTCCGGGATACCAACCCCGACAATAGCTGTGGTTGCAATAAACTCCTGCTGAGTGTGTTAGCAGACATGGCTCAGAGTTACATTTGCATAAACTGAGAGACGGACGATGCATGGAATAAGAGGGGGAAAGAAAGTGAGAGAGGCTCTTACCTGGAGCTAATGAGCAGCCAGCCGCATTTGGTGCAAAAAAAAGGAAGACAGAAAGTAAGTAAGCATAAGACAGATATATCATAGTGTTGAAGTTTCTCTGCCTTTGCTCAGGTTTGTGTAACTAAGGGGGTTCTGTACTCTGTCCTTGCCTTATTTGAAATCTGGGGAATTGTACGGACAGACTGTGAAAAGTAATGGCAGCAAACAGCGTGTTCATAATCATTTGAACAATGGAGACACGACTGTGCCCCTCTATGCAGTTTGCACGGGGAACAAGCAGACAGCTTTGGAGGGGAAAATTGCCTGTAAATTAAAGCTGAACAATTGTGTATATAGAGCCACATGAAGCTGAGCAGTAATGGTGCAAACAGCAGGGTGTGCAAAATGCTGTCATTGGATTTTTCTGTTAACACTGCAGTCTTTTGTTGAGGGGGGGCGTGTGTGTGTGTATGTGTGTGTGTGTGTGTGTATGTGTGTGTGTGTATGTGTGTATGTGTGTGTGTGTGTGTGTGTGTGTGTGTGTGTGTGTTAGAGTCGGCATGTGTAAACACACAAAAAAGACTGCAGTCTGAAGTAAGCAAAATAATCTTTTTGTTCCAGACAAAACGGCATGCAGTTAAAGCTTCCTCGTTATGTTTATGTTTGCAGGATGTTGAACATGTTTGTGCCTGCAGGCTCTAAACAAGCTGTGCGTCCATGCATCACGGGTCGTACTGTACACAAACATGGATGTGTGCATGAAAACAGATGTAAGCACACAAGGTTATGTTTGTATCCATCTGAGTGTTACTGTATCTACGTTAATGCCTTCCAGAGAGCAGGCCTTGTTTTTATCTCCTCCATCTGCCTGATAAACACCTGAGAGCAATCTGAGATCAGGGAGGAGGAGGAGGAGGAAGAGGAGGAGGAGGAAGAGGAGGAGGAAGAAGAGGAGGAGGAGGATGAGAGAGGAGGAGGAGGAGGAGGAGAGAGGAGGAAGATGAGGAAGAGGAGGAGAGAGGAGGAGGAGGAGGAGGAAGAGGGGGAGAGAGGAGGAGGAGGAAGAGGAGGAGGAGGAAGAAGAGGAGGAGAGAGGAGGAGAGAGGAGGAGGAGGAAGAAGAGGAGGAGGAGAAGAGAGGAGGAGGAAGAAGAGGAGGAGAGAGGAGGAGGAGGAAGAAGAGGAGGAGGAGGAGAGAGAGGAGGAAGAGGAAGAGGAGGAGTAGGAAGAAGAGGAGGAGGAGGAGGAGGAGGAAGAAGAGGAGGAGGAGGAGGAAGAAGAGGAGGAGAGAGGAGAGAGGAGGAGAGAGGAGGAGGAGGAAGAGGAGGAGGAAGAAGAGGAGGAGAGAGGAGAGAGGAGGAGAGCGGAGGAGGAAGAAGAGGAGGAGGAGGAGGAAGAGGAGGAGAAGGAAGAGGGGGAGAGAGGAGGAGGAGGAAGAAGAGGAGGAGGAGAGAGGAGGAGGAAGAAGAGGAGGAGGAGGAGGAGGAGGAGGAAGAGGGGGAGAGAGGAGGAGGAGGAAGAGGAGGAGGAGGAAGAGAGAGGAGGAGGAGGAAGAAGAGGAGGAGGAGGAGAGAGAAGGAGGAGGAAGAGGAGGAGAGAGGAGGAGGAGGAGAGAGGAGGAGGAGGAAGAAGAGGAGGAGGAGGAGGAGAGAGAGGAGGAAGAGGAAGAGGAGGAGTAGGAAGAAGAGGAGGAGGAGGAGGAAGAGGAGGAGGAGGAAGAAGAGGAGGAGAGAGGAGAGAGGAGGAGAGAGGAGGAGGAAGAAGAGGAGGAGGAGGAGGAAGAGGAGGAGGAAGAAGAGGAGGAGAGCGGAGGAGGAAGAAGAGGAGGAGGAGGAGGAAGAGGAGGAGAAGGAAGAGGGGGAGAGAGGAGGAGGAGGAAGAGGAGGAGGAGAGCGGAGGAGGAAGAAGAGGAGGAGGAGGAGGAGAGAGGAGGAGGAAGAAGAGGAGGAGGAGGAGGAGAGAGGAGGAGGAAGAAGAGGAGGAGGAGGAGGAAGAGGGGGAGAGAGGAGGAGGAGGAAGAGGAGGAGAGCGGAGGAGGAAGAAGAGGAGGAGGAAGAGGAGGAGAAGGAAGAAGAGGAGGAGGAGGAGGAGGAGGAAGAAGAGGAGGAGAGAGGAGAGAGGAGGAGGAAGAAGAGGAGGAGAGCGGAGGAGGAAGAAGAGGAGGAGAGCGGAGGAGGAAGAAGAGGAGGAGGAAGAGGAGGAGAAGGAAGAAGAGGAGGAGGAGAGAGGAGGAGGAAGAGAATTCAGAGGAGCCAGGTGGGAGAGACTCCGGTCATCACAGGGTTCTTCTGATTTGTAAACTGTGGAGGAATAAAGCTCGGGGTGAAGACCTTCTGTCTGTGTGTCGTCCTACATGTTCTGGTCTTCATTGTTTTTCAGCCTTGTTCTGTTTTTGTTCAAAGAGGCCGTCATAAGGAAACACATCATCAGTAATGTGTGGTCCGTACCTTCCACATGCTCGCCTCTTTCCCGTACACCACAGCCATGTTGTTGACTTTGTCCTGCTGGATGCTCCTCTTCTCCGTGACGTTCAGCTCCTCCGAAACGAAGCCCATGAACGAGTTGTCCGGCGTGTGCGCTGAACGTGTGCGTTTGTGAGTCGTTAGTAAGTTACAAGGAGAGGTAGGAAAGAGAGAGAGAGAGAGAGAGAGAGAGAGGAAAAGTCTTTGTTAGTAAGAGTCAGAAAGGTAAAGAGCAGCACTGCATGCAGACAGACAGCTGCTGTCAGAGAGTCCGACTAATGTTTCCTGAAAAGTTGACATTTTTTAAAAACCTGTGCTCTTGATTTTACAGCGTCCTCACAGGTCATGCCAATTTGTATTTCCTGCAGCAAGCATTCCCCCATATATTGAACAGAAGTGACAAATGACGGCTCCCGCTGCTCTCTGACAAGTATGAAGCAATTTGTAAAGGTTGAATCAGTCATAATAGCTTAGGACGATGTGAAATGTTGGCATCCACAGCAGCGCATATTGACGTTCTAATGATCCCGCTGCTGAGTGCCAACTGCAGCTGAGAGGGCATGAACAGTGTCGAGGAGCGAGAGTGAGAGCAGAGGAGATAAGCAGTCAGTGTTTCAGTCAGGAGGAACACAATGACGACGACGATCACATTGTGTGTAGCGGAGGAAGAAAAGCAAAAGAATCAAAGAAGAGTTTGAGCTCGGAGGGACTTTAGAAGCTGCGGCGGCGGCGCTGAAAATAGCCGTATTAAGACACATTACTCTGAATTAATGTCGACAGGCAGCCACACCTGTCAGAGAAAGTGAAGACATTGAGTTGGAGTCATTTTCTTTAAAATCATTTTTAGATTAGCCGTCAAAACTGATGACAGATCTGAGAGAGAGAGTGTGTGTGACAGTGAAGATCTTTAGAAGTTTATAAACCTTCAGATGGTTGACAGGATGTGATGAAATGAAAGTTAGAGGAATGTTTGTGCATCCTATTTTTAAATAAAAAAGTACAAATCAATACCATCACAGCGCTAAATCAGCTGTTATTATTCTGACTGAACGCAGAGATCACTGACTGGGAAATCAAGTCTGAGCGTCTTTATCCATCCATCGCATCGTCTGTCAGAGGCACTACTTTGTTTTAAATGTTGAGATGGAAACATGATTTATTTAAGGTTAAAGGTCGCATTAAGGCGTGAACATGATGTGTTTTGGAGGAAAATGTCCTGAACTAGTCATTCACTTTTTGAACCGTTTGTTTCAACAGAAAAAAAAAAATCTCTCTGTGTTTGTGTGGTACAAACAGGAAGGACGTATTAAAGCGATCTTTTCAAAATAAGAGGATAGATGTTGTGTGCTCTTACGGAACATGGTCATGTACTGCCTGGCGTTCAGGTTCCAGTAGCCCCAGTTGGTCCGGTAGCCGTGCAGCGTCGCGTACTCCTCGTGATTGTAGGCTGGCTCCGTCCCGAACGTGTCGATCACTCGGATGTGACACCTGTGAAGGCAGGTTACAAAGAATTTAAGAAAAAGGTACTGCACTTTGTTTAATGTACATAAATATGAAAATGTGTTTATAACAGAAAACAGCTCAAAGGATGAATACAGACATTCATAGCGGGGATCAATCATGAATCATGATTTTCTATATTTGAATGACATTTATTTATTTATAATGGAAGTGCTCATCATATAATCTAAAAACATATTTAACTTGTTTGTACTGGCGCCTGGCCGATGTTTAGTTCAGTAAACGTCGGTGAGAAAGGCTCTGAAAGTGAAGATGTGAGCTCTGCCAGCGAAAAACAACAAATCAACAAAAAAAGCTGTTGTGGACACAGCAGGCCCTACTTTGTATTTAGAGTTTGAAGGACAAATCAGTGAGATGTGTAGTGAGTGAAATGATAAAGTGAGCTTACTATCTGATCAGACATTAAGGAAACATGTTGAAGTGCTGGCTTCTCTGACAACAATGCAGCAGCCAGTATGTCCTCCTTCTAACTTTAGATTCTGCTCCTGAATGCTCTGGATTTGTTTGGATCAGAGAAGGTAGGCACGCCCACACGGTCGTTTTGGACACCCCTCGGTTTGCCAGATATGAGAGCAGTTATCAGGTCAACAGGTGTTGCAGCGATGGAAGCGGGCAAGAGAAGTGGTTCAGATAGAAGTGATTGTACCCGACCTAAAAAGCCTCTGCATGTTTCTAATAAGCTCCACGAGCAGAAACATGCTCAAACTAGGATCATTATTGGAGATGCTTTTTGAAAAATGGAGAGAGGTTAGAACACAGAAAGGTTTACAGAGCACAAACTGAAAGAAAGGAGCAGCACAAGTTTGTCTAAAGAAACTTTTTTTCAGAGACTTAATGACAGAAAACCATTAAAAGCACACGATGGTACATACTGTATCTGGAGACATAGATGTAGAGAGAAACAAAAAGAACAGCAACCAGCAATTAAGTTGCCAACTGCAGAGTGGGAGATTTGACATGAAAATGACAATAATACAAAAGGTTGAACTGCTCTAAAGAACCGACAATAATACAATCATATAGACACACATGATAAGCTGTACTTTAGCCACACACACACACACACACACACACACACACACACACACACACACACACACACACACACACACACACACACACACACACACACACACACACACACACACACACACACACACACACACACACACACACACACACACACACACACACACACAGATGAAACTCACTATACCTCCTTGTCTGTAACAGTGAGTGTGTTCAGTCTGGACAGTCTGTGAGCTCAGGGGGATTAACGCGAGCTAAAGGTGTCAGAGTCCACTTCCTCAGCCTTCAGACTCTTCACCTGGTAGATAACTGTGTTTCTGTGTGTACGTTTGTTTCAGCATGTGTGTGTCTAAAGAGTGAAAAGGACACAGTGAGATGGTGCGTCAACATTTTTCACCAAAAAAGTCACACTGGCCTTGTATCTGTACACATCATCTATTTCTACAAGTCGTCTTTCTGATTGGTGTCCCTGATCTGTTACTGCAGGGGGCTCTATTGTTCCATCGACGGCGGTCTCCCTGCTGGAAATGCTGACTCACCCTGACTAGCTGAGAGCTGGAGCTGAGGCGGGTTTTAAAGTGACATATCCTCCTCCTCTTCAACCAGTTTAAATAATTCTCAGAGCTCCTAAAAACATGTGTGTGAAGTTTCTTGTTCTAAATCCACTCTGATCCTGTATTTGATCATGTCTATAAACCCCTCTATTTCAGCCCTGCTCAGAACAGGCTGTTTCTGTGTCTGTACCTTTAAATATGTAAATGAGCTGTGTCTGACCACGCCCCCTCTCTGGAAGGGTTTGGGTGTACTCTGTGCTTTCTCGCTCCATGTCCTATTGTTTACGGTGAGAAGGCAGACTCAGAGGGCAGAACAAACACCTAGCTGTGGGAGTGTCGCCCACCTGGGGGAGGGGCTACTGCCCTTTGTGATGTCACGAAGGGAACATCTCCAAACGGCCTGTTTGAGCACACATTTTCTGAAAAGTGGAGCAGGCAAAAGACGGAGAGGATGGACTTTTCTCATCATTGGGGGGGTTTGTAGACGGACTAGAGACACATTAGTGTCAGAGACACATATTGAAGTGGATTTAGAATAATATGTGACCTTAAAATAACAGGGCACCGTTAGCCTTTGGATCCATCTCTCTCTCTCTCTCTCTCTCTCTCTGATTACTGACTCTATCCACCGTCCTGTCTCTAAATAAATGTGTAAAAAGCCCCAAAATAAATCTTAAAAAAGACAAAATAACGTCTAAAAGTGATATCTTAGTAATTTCCTCCTTACAGAACACATTTTAAAGCTCAACCTCCACAGTAAAGGTAGCATAGCATAAGCGAGCTACAGAAGCTGCCACCGCCGTCCCTCGCCGCTCTTCTGACCACGCAGGTTAACTCCTTTGTCAGATACAACATGTCTGCTTGTTATTCTGTTTTATGGTCTATTGGAGCCGCTCACCGTGGACAAATTGGTTTCCCCTGTCAGTCCCGTGATGGATCTCTTCCTGTTTGTATTTGTTGAACATCGGTGCAAATGGCGAGTTCAGAGAGAAAAAAAAAAAAACGACCTGCACTCTTTTCCTGACGAGCTTTAAACATATTTTTTATACATCCCTGTGCTGTAGCAGGAGGATGAGATGCCATGTTTTTGAAATTGAAGGAATTTTTTTACACATAAAGGTGTGTGTACAATCCCTCCACCATCGTCAGTCTTAAAGTGGATGAGCGGTGCAGCCGCAAACACACAGAATCCTTGGGTGAAAGTCTGAATAAATAAATATCTCTGAGGTTATTCCCGTCATGTTTGAGACAAGGTCACAGCCCAAGTTTGTTTGACACATCTCAGATATTTCCCTCAATATCTGCAGTGATACATCTCTGAAAAGGAGCTTATAAAAACAGGCTTATCTGAGAGAGAGAGACACACACAAAAAAAAAAACTGTGCTTATCTGTGCACACTTGTTTTGAAGCGCCAAAGATGAGATTCTCACAGAGGGTCACAGAAAGCTGACGATGAATTATTAATAACAGATGTTAGTTTCACTTGTCTCTGCCCTCTCTCGCCCTCCTCTCCCTTTCTCTCTCTCCAACCTGCGCTATCACATATCGGCCAGCTCTCTGAAAACCAGGAAAATGCTCCTGCCTGCAGATAAGAGGTCCCAAAGGAAGGCGAGGAAAAGAAGGAGTGGAAAAGAAGAGGGGATAAGCGGAGGAGTAGCTGAGCTGAATATCTATGGGGGGATCAGAGTACGGGGCTAATCTGGGTTAAACGGCTGCTCAGCAAGGCTCAACAGTCCTCGAGGGTGAGGGGAATATGGCAGGGTGGTGTGTTGTCACCCACACGTTCAGCCTTAGCTACGGGGGAATAAGGAGAACCCGGGTGATGCAGGGCGACAACACACACTTTCTGCTTCAGTCTAAAGATGTTTTTGTTTCCATGCGTTACCTGTAGAATATATTATCTCCATGCTGCACTCAGGAGGAATCTTTCTGCCTCTTTTTAAAGTGTAGCTGCAGACATCGATCACAGTGCCTCAGACACACTCTCGAGAGAACATACATTTTAAAACTCTGCTGGTTATTTAAGTCTAACGGTGTTTTCACACATGCACAAAACTCCTGACGATTTCCCCGACCTTTTGGGGAGGAGCTGCATGTGTGAACGAAGTGCTGAGTTTTCACCCGGACTTAAAAATCGAAAAAAAAAAACCTTCCCACATCCATTTCATGAGACAGGTGCACGGCAGGAGAGCAACGTGTCCATCAACAACTTAAAGGTAAACTCTCGCACAATGTCTCACTCGCATACAAACATTTGTTGGCATCGTTTCGGTACCAGACTTTAGGCAAACATCTTGACTTCACCCAGACTTTTTTTTTTGTGTATCAGAATCAAAATCGGGTTTTTTTGCCAAGTACATTTACACACACAGGAATTTGACTTGGTGTATTGGTGCTAAACAATGAACAAGGAAATAAAGCAGAACTAGCAACAACTTAAATAATACAGTAAAAAAAAAAAAAACACACAAAATGTACAAAAGATGTAATGTAGGAGCTGTGCGGTGGACTATGAGAAAAAATCTTAGAGTGTATGTAACCTACTCACAGAGTGCATGTAAAGAAAATACACTGAAAGTCCAGTGGGTGTTAATGTAACACATAAAGAACAGTTTCAGCTGTCCGCAGCACTGCAGTAATCCATCCATCCATTTTCTTCTTCTTATCGCGGTGGCAGCAGGCGCAGTAACTCACCCCAGACTTCCCTCTCCCCAGCCATATGTTCCAGCTCCTCCTGGGGGATTCTGAGGCGTTCCCAGCGAGCTCTGGGTCTACCCCGGGGTGTTCCCCCCAGTTGGGAGTACCCGGAAAACCTCCAAAGGGAGGCGACCAGGAGGCATCCTAACCAGATGCCCAAACCACCTCAACTGGCTCCTTTCCATGTGTAGTGTTAATAATACTAATAATAATGCATTAGACTTTTAGAGATCTTTTCTGAGTACTCAAAGACGCTCAACAAAGAAGAACAACAAAACAAGACAGAAGAAGAAATAATGTCAGAGAAGGAGGAGGAGGAGGACAGAGATTGTTTAGTGGTTGTAGGCGATGTTGGAGAGGTGAGTTTTTAAGGGTTTCTTGAAGGTGGAGAGTGAGGGGGTTAGGGGTCTCTGATGTTTTTTGGGAGTGAGTACCAGAGGGTCTGAGCGGCAATGGAGAAGGCCCTGCCCCCCCCACGACCGATGGTTGGTAATGAGTTTGAAGTGGACACACTGGGGGACGGGGAGTCAGTGGAGGTTATGAACGACGGGGGCGATGTGGTCACGGGTACAGGAGTGTGTGAAAACATATTGGATATATAAATTGTATTTTCTGTGTGTGTTCTGGGTGATGAACGGTGGATAAGACTGTTGCAGTAGTCGAGTCTGGAGAGAAGTGAGAGGTGTCAGGTTACAAAGGTTGACCGTTCACTTGAATTATAAAGAAAGCAGCCAAACAGATTTTAAATGTGCTGTGGACTGTCGATGCATAGAGATGAGCTGATCGTGTTCTCCACCAAGGACATTTCCCTTGAGACTTGTCGGAGGAGGATTTGGATCAGGATTGGTTATGAATCCTTTCAAACCCAGACATTCTCTCCATCTGTCGGAGGGCAGACCGAGGTCGACTTTTTTTCTGCAGGGCTTGAACACTGTCCATATCCGCTCGTCTGTTTCTTTTCCAGCTTCTTTTTATAAGATGGATCTTTATTTTTCATTTCTTGCAACTACTACATAGAAATATCAGTAGATATGAGACTTTTATAATGAAATATTTTAAGAGACAGATCGTTTCATTAACACCAGGCCTTATCCATTCTTTCTAACTATAAGAGAGAGGACGCTTTGAAGAGGTCTGAAGAGAGTTTTGAAATATTATATGAATCAGAGTTTGAAGAATCAGGGATCTGAATGAGTTACTGATCTTAAAGAGTCAGGAGCTTTTTCCTAAAAAATAAAACACAGACTTCTAAGTAATGCCGCTCGATCATCACTTACGAGCCTCCACATGTGTGGTGGTGACTCGGTGGGGAGAGGATGTGTTAAACAGCAGTTCAGTGACATTAGCAGGGTAATTAGCGTTCACACTATTGTTGCACCTCAGCACTCGTGTTAAAGAGCCCTTATTATTCTCATTTTCACCTTTCATGCTGTCAGTTTGGGAAACCAAAAAAAACTCCTCATTTATCTTAGTAAAATCCTTGTTTCAGCTGCTGTCTCTTTAATGTCCCCCTTCCCCCACATGCCTCTGATTGGCCAGCTCTCTGGAAGCCTTCTGGGGGGGGGGGGGGGGGGGGTGCAAAATGCTGCAGGGCTGTCAGAGGAGCTCTCCAGTGCTGGGAGAAGAGAGTCTATGTAAGAGGTTTCAACAGCTTACATAGAGGCTTGAAGCCGTCCGGTGAAATTCTTGGTTTCATATCGGGGAACTGAGCGCCCTCTGCAGACTCACCCTGGGATTGCACCAACATACAATACGTTTACCGTGTGATCTGAAAGGTTTAGTCGGGGCATCCAGCATTGTATCTCCATATGTCAGTTTTAAAATGGAAGGGTCGACTTGAATGTTATTGTTGTAACAGCTGGTGTGACCCTCAAGCTTTAGATTTTGTTCAGACACTGGTTTACGTTTCTTGCAAAATGAAACCTGAGACGTCTCCCTCATTTAAGCTGGAGGTAGCTTTTACTATTTCATGTGTCAGAGACTGCTTTTGTTCCAAAGTGCTGTAATGCATAAAATACTTTCATCTATCATGTATCCTATCCATGACTGAAGCAGATGCTCTGGCTTAATGCTACACCCGGGCAGAGACGCTGCTCGTCAACAGGCAAGGCAGGCAACTGCTTGGGGCCCCAGACCAGTAGGGGGCCCCAAAGCAGTGGCCGAAAATGTTGAACGCTGGTTGGAGGGCATAGGTTGGAGAGCCCCCCAATTGTGTTTTTTTTACCTAGGGCCCCAACAGACTCTAGAATCCCCACTGCACCCAGGCTCAAATCAAACGTCTCTATAGTCCTAACAGTATGTATACAGAGGACAGCGCTTTATTCATTGTTGCTAGGCAACCACTACATCACCCGCGCAGACATATTCCAATCGATATCTCTGAATATGGAAAATAGATCAGAAAGAGCGAGGCGGGTAGTGAGTGCGTGGCAGCTTACAAACTTTGTATGACCTAAACTTGTAATCTCATAACATCGACTCAAAATGTTTTCAGTCAGAGATGTCAATCACTTTGAGAACATGACAGACCGTCCTTATCCAGCGAGAATGTGGCGCACCGAACACTGACGTTGGGGGGTGATTACCAAAAGACAAAGAGGTACCCGGAGTTAAGAATCCCGTGATAGAGGGGTTTTAATATTAGTTTTTTCTAACCTTCTCCTGGATAACTTCTCCTCTCTGCCTCGATCGGAGCAGTACACTCAGCATGCAGAGGAAATCAATGTGTCCAATTAGCAGACGAGTGGGCGTGATTTAAGACTGTTTCCTATTGGCTCTCAGCATCTTTAGGGGACTGATACACCCTCACGTGTACACATACACACTTACTGTACATATGTACGCACACAAACACATCAACACACAGAGGCATAATAAATGAATGTGGATGTCTGTGGGAACATAAAGCAAAAGTAATTAAAGGGAGCTGAAGGGCCCCAAAGCTCAGAGCACTTGATTAATGATGCCTTTCAGCGCACAGCACTCGACTAGACTGGTCTAACCTGACGAGGGGAGAGAGAGAGGGAGAGGGAGAAAGAGAGAGAGAGAGAGGGAGAAAGAGAGAGAGAGGGAGAGAGAGAGGAAGAAAGAGAGGGAGAGGGAGAAAGAGAGGGAGAGGAAGAAAGATAGAGAGAGAGAGGGAGAAAGAGAGAGAGAGAGAGGGAGAAAGAGAGGGAGAGGGAGAGAGAGAGAGAGAGAGAGGGAGAAAGAGAGGGAGAGGGAGAGAGAGAGAGAGAGAGAGAAAGAGAGGGAGAGGGAGAAAGAGAGGGAGAGGGAGAGAGAGAGAGAGAGAGAGAAAGAGAGGGAGAGGGAGAAAGAGAGGGAGAGGGAGAGAGAGAGAGAGAAAGAGAGGGAGAGGGAGAAAGAGAGGGAGAGGGAGAAAGAGAGAGAGAGAGAGAAAGAGAGGGAGAGGGAGAAAGAGAGGGAGAGGAAGAGAGAGAGAGAGAGAGAGAAAGAGAGGGAGAGGGAGAAAGAGAGGGAGAGGGAGAAAGAGAGGGAGAGGGAGAAAGAGAGGGAGAGGGAGAGAGAGAGAGAGAGAGAGAAAGAGAGGGAGAGGGAGAAAGAGAGGGAGAGGGAGAAAGAGAGGGAGAGGGAGGTGGGTAGGTATGTCAGTGACCTTTCCTAAACCCTCAGGGGGGTTGTGGATGTGTTGGGTCAAATTAAAAGGCCCTAATGACCATCGGTCTTTAAGAGATTTAGATTTATGTGAGTTCAAACTACGAGCTCTCAGTTCAGTCAGATTCACATGAGCATGTTTGAAATATTTATGGCAGCAGCTAGTGTTGTAGTCAAGACCAGACCAACCGAGACCAAGACATACCCGAGACCAGAGTGCTCCGAGACCGAGACAAGACCAAGGCCAAGACCAAGACCAAGACCATAACTATCACTGAAAAATCCTCATCTTGTGTGCAGGTGGGGTCTCTCTCACTTAGACAGTAACACCGGGAAGATTGCGGACGCAACCAGGGGATGAACATCTAAATATGAATGAATTGAAGTGGTTTGTTCTTTAGAAAAAGCCATTTCCTCTTTAATCACAGTAATGATGTGGAACAATACCCTGCCAGTGGTGGTCTTGGCCGGTCTTGATTTAAAATCCGGAGTCCGCCCAGTCTGAGACCGAGACAAGGCCGAGTAAAAATGCTTTCAATTACCAGACGAGACCTTCGAAGGTCTCCAAGATTGATTTGTAGTACTCCAACACTAGCAGCAGCTGAACATAGTTTGAGTTTGGGATCCAGGCTCTGACCTCGTCACTCCTCAGAGACACTTATCTTAAATGTAGAAATTAAAGGGGGGGGGGGGTTGATGACATAATGTCTAACACCTCCAGTCGGAGTCTGCAGGTGGATGCACGGTGATGGACGGATTTAAGTGCAACACCGGTCACAATGAAATCGTCCGCTCACTTGGGAGGATGAGTGTGATTGGAGCTGCCGCCTGTAAGTATAAAATCTGTGCAGCTCGGGTTGTCCGCCTGAACTAGCTCACACAGACAATTGATTTTTCTTCACATATTTGAAATCACTAAATTGAGTCCTGCAGTGTTAAAAATGAAGATAGATGTTCCTGCTGAAACATCCAGATAATCCCTTCACCCACATCCTCAGTGAGAACAAAAAGACGCTCCTCTCTTACAAACACTGAAAGTCACATCGTGTTAGCGGAAGCAGATATCAAGACTCCACGCCGTAATGTCGAGGCAGAGAACCGCTGACCTCAGCAGGCAATTAGGCGCAGACTGCAGGCTGACTGGCATCTTGTCTGGATGGATTGTGGGATTTTGTGGATGAGTGTGTGTGTGAGAGAGAGAGAGAGAGAGAGGACGGTGAGGAGCAAAGAGAGAGAGAGAGAGAAACAGGTTGTGTGCTGGGAAAAAAAAAAGGTCCCCAGACCCTCACAAATGAGATCCTCTCTCTCTAATAATTGGATTTTAAAAATACATGGAGCGGCCCTTTATATATGAGATGTCAGGCTGACGACAGACTCCTCCCACTCCTCTTAATGTGTGCGTTCTCTCTTCCTTTGTTGCCATCTCTCCTCTTACTCTATCCTCTGTTTTCCTTTTCATTTAGACTCCTACTTGAACATGCCTTCACCTCGATACTAATGTCCTTTTTTCACATCTTTACACCAGAAAGAAGAGCAAAATGTCAACTGCTTCCATCACATACAGGGGGGGGTGGACAAAAACCGCCTAATTAACAGGACCAGGAAGGATGAGATGGGGACAGAGGGAGGGCGGCCGCACGCTGCTTTTAAGGAGCTAGGAGAGGACAAGTAGCACAAGATGCTTTTTCAGTTTTATGTGTTTGTGAGGCAACATCATGGCAGACCTCTGAAGTTATAATGGGCATGTGCTGCTGTGCTCTGCAGGGCTGTGCAGCAGTTTCTTTATTCCTGTTTTGTTGCCTCAGACGAATGCCTGTCATGGCCTACTTTTAAAAGTTGTTCCATCTTTGTAGCGATGCCAAAAGCCATGAAGCACATTTTAGTCCCACACAAAATAAGTCTTTTTTAACATCTCACTTTTTGTCTTCTGTCTGTGTTGAATCTCCATCGTCCTCTTTGATTGTGAATTAGTGCTTCATGTGAACTCGTAAGCTCTCGGACTTTAGGACGCGGTGGTGTTGCATCGGCTGCCATCATGTTGTGTTGCTAATTCCCTTGTGCTGTTTTTCACTTACAACTCTCAGGAGTAAGGATGAGGGATGACTCACATCCAAGTCAGACGATATCCAAAAATGAATTACAGTAAAATCAGGAATATAAGACGCACCCTGTTTTTGAAGGTCTCTCAGAGAGAATTTTTTTTTTTTTATTGTGTTCAGTAACGTCAACAGCGTGCAGTTTCTGTGCAGCTGTGTCGCTCTTTTAGACCCGTCTGTTTTCACTTTTGGGAGTTTGCTCTCCTACTAGCTGCAGTACGGTCATCGAGCTCTCAGCCTGCTGCAGGGAAAGTTGTGAAGCACAGACCAAGTCGCGCTGCCCGACTCAGCTGGTCACTCTTTAACTTTAACATATGACTCTTTCAATCAAAAGAGAACTCCTCAAGGTTTATTTATGGAACAATATCCCCCCCGTTTTCTGTAAATTCATGATTATGACCTCAGGAGGAAGAAAAGATGTGAAAGAAGTCGCGCTGGTCTGTGTCGCTGTTTTTCCCAACTCAGCTTTCAATACACAATGAATGGGGATGAGTTTTTAATCCCGTCAGGTCACAGTGATGTGTACCGGTGTATAAGACGCAGCCAACTTTTAAGTCGACAAAATAGGTATTAGAAGTGCGTCTTATCCACCAGATTTTACACTGTCGATGAGTCATTGCACCCCCGGTGGTGGCTCAGCATGTTTCTCAAATTCTCAGTATCTTGTTTGACTCCAGTCTGGTTTATTGTGAATTGTTTATTTCATGACTCTGTATTTAATACACTGTGATGGAGATGGATGGTTATTGGGAGGCTGCAGCGTGTTTGTCTGACAGAAATAATGTGTGGATTTAACAAGCTGAATGAGTAACAGTCAGACATCTGGACAGAGACATGGACACCTTATTACCTCATTAATTCAACCATAAACACGGCCAATAAAGCCACCAACCTGCATGGGAAATTGCTGACACACACACACACACACACACACACATCGCATCACACAACCTGCAGTGAGAAACGAGAAGCACGATGAAAGCCGTCTTACTTGTGTTTCTTGAGCGAGAGCCCCATGTGCTGCTTCATCTGCTGCAGGCCGTGGTAGTCCGTGTAGATGAGGTCGAAGGGGAGCGGGCCGGTCAGCGGGCAGCTGCCTCTGCCCGGGGGCACGCCGAGGAACCTGCAAGCCGCACAAAACGAAACACAGTTTAGACGAGCAGACGACCAGGACGGGAAGAGAAGAGACGAGATCCACTCTGAAAAAATACTGAGTGCACTTCAGCCTGCAGGGCGAGCAGAGCCTCCTCAGCATCCATCTTTAACTCAGGAGAAAACATTTCAGTTTTGTTTTAAAAATACACAACGTGGAAAAGTTGTCAAATGCATCTATCGACAGCATCGATTCTATTGGTGATAAAAGTAGAAGGTTTAAAGTTATAGTGAGCAACATTACTCCAACAACATTACATTACTCTTAGAATGTAGGTTAAATACAATTTTGATCTATTGCATGTCACTCTGGAGTGCAGGTGGTCTAGCGGTTAGTGCACACGCTCCATGTACAGAGGTCCTGGTCCGGGTTTGAATCTCGTTCTCCACTTTCCCTCTCTCTCTCTTCCCTGTTTCTGACTCCATCCACTGACCTGTCTCTAGAATAAAGGAAACCCTAAACCCTAGAAAAAGTCTGATCTCTGCTGTGAGGCCCCGCCCTTTTTTAATAATTAATTATTAAAATTCATCCAGTCTGAATCAAACAACTAATCACAGTCAGCTGGCACATGGTTAGCCAATCACAGGGACTCTGTACATTCTAACATGCTCAAGCTGCTACGTGACTGTTCTCTGCAGCTCTCTCTCCATTATTTTAAAGATTGATGGGATTAAAAGTACCAAAACTTTAAAAAAATATTCAGACCTTCAGTCTTTTTTCTAACCAAGATTTGCTGCAATTATTGAGTGACCTGAATTGCACGGATATGTTGGCAGCATTGGCAACAGATTTATGCAATTTCAGGCATTTTCAGAAAGCACAAACTTTATCGTAGTTATTTTATTTTTATTTCTTTAATACATTTTTTGTTGCCATAGCGATTCTACAGCGCCTCCCTGAGGTCAGAGGCTGAAGCAGGCAGAAGAGAGGATATCTGCTACCATTATCCTCATCTTCTTCCTCGCCCTACTAGTAAAGAGTTGAGACAGAGTTTGTTTTTTTTGACACAATCTTAGAGAGTTTATTCTTAGAGAGAAGCTTTAAGCGTTCCCTCGTCTGACTTCCTGTCTGGGTTGATCTGCTCTGTTCAGCTTGACGCGTGCTTGCAGCGAGCTCTGCCAAAAATGGACTCGGCTTGTAGCGGAGTGGAGCGGAGTGGAGTGGGGCTTCTGGCACAAGCCTGAGATAGGCTGAGTGTGCAGCGGAGACACGAGCACTGAGCAGAGAGGGCGCTATCAGCCCCCTGTGTTCATGACATGGACAGAATGCGCAGCACGTAGATTATGTTGAAAATGCCTGTTTGCAGACTAAGATAGAAAATAAAGCAAACGCATCAAACCAGTTTAACATCAGCCTGGAATGTTTGTGAGCGTGCAGTTTTTCTAGCATCGCTGTGGTTATTTTGTTTTGTGAAGGACAAAAGCATGAAATGAGAAACAAGTGGAAAACAAGTAGTGCTGAGTATCAACTTTCCCGTCAGCACAAACACAGAGTGTTCAGTCTGAGCAGGCCAAGATTGCAGCTACTCGCTCTGAACTTCATCAGCACAAAGCCCCGTGTGATTGACAGCTCAGCTCTGAAAAGTGCAGAGGTGCAAACCACAGCCGTGAGGTGTAAGTACAAACTATGGATTTATTCTTTATTTTGAGAGAATTGTGCAACTTTACAACAACAGAAGTGTACTTTTTTTTTAAATGCATGCCCCTTAAAGAAATCAAAGCTCTTAACCCTGGAGCTGTTGTTCTCAATGTGCTGAGCCACACAGCAACAAGAGAGAGAGAGAGCAAACAGAGCTCAGCAGGAAGAGGAATATTAACTCAACTGGAGAAGTCACAGTGGAGGGAACTCCTGGCATTATGTGCCAACACGATGAAGACCACCAGCAGCATGTCCTTCAAAAAGATTAGGGTGAACGCACGACTAAGAAACACAGCAGGCCGACATGAAATTCTCAAATCACTGTTTACGTCGACCTCGCTTTGGAAAGACCTTCTCCTATCAAAGTGAAATCTTTTTCCCTGAAGTGAAGAGAGTGAGGGAGGGAGAGAGAGAGGGAGAGGGAGAGAGAAAAGCTATTAAAACTGAAAATTGTGTTTTGAAGGAGAGCTGAATTAAAAGTGCCTCGTTGATCAGATCGGATCGTACGGGTGATGCTGAGTTCAATCAAAGTCAGAGCAGGAAGACGCCGGGAGGCTTTCTGGCAAAAACATGATTCAAACAAACAGGATGAAAAGAGCTGAATGCGTAATGACCTGTCTGTTGTACCTCAGAGCAGCAACATCAACAACAGCAGCAGATGGTCAAAGCATGGAGGCAGAGAAAATAAAAAAAATGATTAACTCATGTATTCAGGCTGTGTGTGTGTGTGTGTGTGTGTGTGTGTGTGTGTGTGTGTGTGTGTGTCAGATGCTAAGGTGTTGATCTTAACTGTCCGTGTTGTGAGATCCAGATATCTTCCTGTCTAATATTTGTTGATAAATTAACTCCTATCTCTTTATTTGTGCATCCTTGCAGCCTTTCTCCTTGACTGATCCCTCTGCCTTGATGAAGGCCGAACTTCTTATTTTTTTAAATGCACCTGAAGGCGACAAGTGGAGATAGGAAGCTTCTGAACTCATTTATGCTTCCTGTATGAGGGGCGCCAATAGCCTAGCCATCATGACACACAGGCAGACGTGTACGGAGGTAATAGTCCTCTGTGGGTTCGAATCCGACCTCGGCCCTTTGCTGCATGTCATCCCCCCACTCTCTCCTATCAACACGCCCCGTCTCTCTTCAGCTGTCCTAACCAACGCAAAAATGCCCCAAAAACATCCTTAAAAATAGACATAGATATTTCCACAATTTCCCAGTTTGGGATCAATAAAGTAATTCTATTCTTTTCTATTCTAAGTTTTAAATGATCTAACCGACTCTCACACGTCCTTTTCTTGGGGATGGACCTTAAAAATGCATCCAAGTCTCACACAGAACGTCCACTTCTCATTCGCTGCCGTCCAACTGACAATCAGGTTTCCATCCGATCTCCGCCCAGCTGCTCTGTTGTAGTTGTCCGTCCCCGTGCCCGGGTAAGGAAACACCATGTTTATGTTCATGCATTACACATGTTACTGGAGGAAGCCTCTAGGGGCCGAACATCAACCAGATGTGTGGATGTAAACTACAGACTTGCAGACACTCTGAGGTTACTATCATGATAATTCTGAGATCAGAGCTAACATGATATCAACATAAATAATCTACAGTAACATCAGGTGACTGATGAGCCGTGGAGACAACACACCGTCTGCACCTTCCACTCTCCAATTCTTCAACATTTTCCTCCATACATGGATGGAACAGTCTCTAACTTGTTTCCATTTTTTTTTTTTGCAGGTTTCCACGTCAACATCTAAAACGTCTGAAAGGACAGGCGTCTTCATCGCTGTGCAGTTATAATGACATAATGACACATCGACGACACAGATGTGGATAACTGAAGACTTGAAATGTCAACTTGTCTTCAAAAATGTCCACCATTATTCTCTCTGCACTCGTCCCTCTGTTCACTGTTTCTTCCTCTGCGTTTTACATTCAACACATCAAACAGACAGAGGGGAGGTGAGGCAGCCATCATGTGCACACACGGTGTTAAATCAAAGTACATCAGACGCTCATCCTCTGTCGTCAAGTCTCTTTTGTAAATCCTGACACCAGAGGAGCGAGCGACAGGAAGAAACAGAACCCTGTTTGATGACAATAAGACCTTAAAGACACACATCCTCTAACCAGGTCAAACTAAAGGAAAGAAGGGACGTTATGTCTGAGTATGCCGTCCAGTATCACATCCTCTTCTGACTCAGTTTCAACTCAATGATCGTCTGAGGGCCTCTCTGTTACCGTGCCGACAGATATCTGACCTGTGAGTGGTCTGCTAGCGACTTACTTAGCTCTCATTTCTTTGACAGATGAGGCCAAAAGGCTAATGGAGACTGTAATGCAACTCATACCCCTAAAGTGAATCTCCTCTCGTGCTGGTTTCAGGTTGGAGTCTTTTTGTCTGCGCTGCTCATCCAGAGGGAGTATTCTGATAACAGCGCTAACAGGAGCGCTCCGCTGGCAGCCGCTAACCAGCAGAAGACAGCGGTGAAAACACACGGATCAAAGAGTTTGATGAAGTGATCAAAGGGAGGAATGAAAAAGTGTGTTATGTCTGTAAACAGCTGTAGTGTATCTGTGTGTGAGCGGGAGGACGTGAAGGTAAAAAGTAGAGATGAACTGAATGACTGCTGAGAATAAAATACATTTTTTTGAAGGTTAGTTTCACAGTTTTTACATTCAGGTCACATGTGCACACTGAAGTCACTGTGGTTGTCTGTCACTGATCCTCCTGTTCACACTTTGTAAAGATGCCCAAAGTCAATAAAGTAGTGGGGGAGGGGCGCAAATCCCCTAGTCCCCATTCTTACAAATATTTAAGACTTGAATCTGAGCTAGACAAATGAAAAGGGCGATTTCTAAAGTTTCCTTTCGGTTAAATTCTTCTTCATGCTGTGTAAGAAAGCATCAGCTGATGGTAGAGTCTACTATGTAAAGTTTCCATCAGAAGTAACTAATCCATTCATACACATTCACACACTGTCGACAAAGCAGAGGGAGCAACTTGGGGTTAAGTGTGTTGCCCACATGACTCAAGGTTGTAAATTGTCTCAAATGGTTTCAATGGAGTTTGTTATTTATGCACTTGTTGTGTATTTTGATTGTACTGTTGATATTATTCTCATCCCCGCCCACTACGCTCTGCCAATGAAAGGCGTCTGATCCAACCTTCACAACAGGGTCCTAAGTCTCTGACTAGACTCTTCTCCTCTGTCGCCCCCCGGTGGTGGAATGAACTTCCAAACTCCATGTGATCTGCAGAGTCCCTCTGCACCTTTAAGAAAAAGCTAAAGACCCAGCTCTTTCATGAATACCTACTAACTTAATGATGATGGTCTCCATATTATTGATGATGATGATGGTAATGACGATGGTTTTTGTTTGATAACGACGACTTATAAGATGGTTTCTATACTGATTAGAACAGGACTTGTGTACTGCTAGTGATGAAAGATACAACAGAAAACTTTTACATTTTCAAAAAAAAAAAACGAACCAGAATCGACATTTTTAGACACTTGAAATCCATTATCACCCCTTTACCTTTTCTGAAGAGTATTTCCTTTTAAGTAAAGATGGAAATGGAAATAACAGGAGCAAAATGTTCTGTTTCATAACCCACCGACCTTCCTGCTGAGGCTAACTGAGCCACAGCCTCCTCTGTGGTCACTATGGTTACCACACAATCCCAGCCCTGTCATTGGTCTGCAGACCTTCTCCTAATAAACCTGTAAATTAGTCGTTAAAGAGAAAGAGAAGACAGAAAAAAGTGGGACAGACAATAAAGGAGAAAGAAAAACTAAAAACTGATATGAACCAACAGCTGAGAAAACAGATTTTTCTTCCTCTACCAGCAGCTCATCTGATCTCATTCTTCTCCTGTAATCCGTCTCTTCTGGCTGCTGTTCCATCAAAGCAGAGCGGCCAACAAAGAAAATGATTTGATTATTCTTCTTATAGTCTCATTTTCTTCTCTCTTTTGTTACAGAACACTGAAAGACGATTCGTCTGATCAAACCGACCTCTGGATGATACATTTCAACCCGTCCGACCTGAACCAGCTGTCCAGTAAAGTCAGCCTCTGATCGCTCTGCTCAGACCTCGTGTGGGACAGGTCAGCAGCATGAATCACTGAGTCTGGATGAACTGCATATCTCACAGAGTGTTCCTGCTATACGACCACAGACGACCTTTCTGTTGTAGGGGATGTACAGTATGTTGTGACTTTAACTCAAGATGATTACGGTGAATGCTCTGAATCTGTGTTTGTATCAGTGAAAAGAATGTGTTTTGATTTCTTTTAGAGATGTTCAAAGCATCACAGCGCCTGCAGGTGAGCGAGGCTAACGTTAGCCGTGTTTGCACCGCCAGCCTTCAGTCCACCTCGCAGGTTAACGTCCATTAGTTCTATACCAGTCCAACCTGACTAGGGCTGGGGATCGAATTGCTTCAATACAACAGAGTATCGAAAAATGGCTTTTCATTCGATACCAAATATCTAAACCTATCATACCTACCATCAGGGTCACTGAGCCAATAAGCATGCAGCATTCTTGTTGTACCAGGATCTAATAATGTTTGTGATTGGCTGCTTAACCAGATGGGGCACACGTGTGTGTTGTTGTGTTTTGAGAGGCTTGACTACAGTGTGCATCGTGAAGTTTAGAAAAATGTCAACGAGATCAAAACAGACAACTTTAGTTGTTAGTTACTTTTTTATATTCTCATGTTATGAAATTACTTTGAATGTTTTAAAATGCCATGGAGCTGAAAAATAAAACTGAAAGATTTGTATTATAATGTGTAATGTAATTTTTTTTTGTAAAAATGGATTTTATCAAATTGGTCTCGGACAAAGTATCGTTTAGGAATCGGTATCAAAGTCAAGGTATTGGTTTCGGTATTGAAAATGTTTGAACGACACCCAGCCCTAAACCTGACACAGCCTTCAGGCGGGCGGCTGTGTTACAGCTTAGACACAACATTAGCCAGAATTAGAGGCCTAAATGAATACACTACTTCATATTTAATTCAAATGACTAATACTTCTGATGCCCGCACGAAGACGATTGTACGTCTGTCTTTGAATGTATCGACCTCTCTTACAGTTCATCATCTATAACTCTGCAGCCAAATAACCGGATGACAGAAACAACATAACACATAACAAAAGTCAAATTACTGGATATATTTTTATAAAGTAAAAGCTTTCCTCTCCACCATCTTACTTGCAGAATTAGGTAGCATGCTGACACATCTGACGGCCGACATTCTGATCATGAGGATGAGAAACAGAAAGTGCAGATGCTTCGGGTATTTCTTTTCTCTTTGACAAAAGGAAGAAGGAAACGCTGCTGATTAGTGTGCCTGGAAGGAAAATTGTGTCCAAAAAGTCTATGAAGCGCTTTTTTTAAAACAAGATTGTTCAGTTCTGTTTCTTTGTTCGATCACGCTTTGTACCATCTGAGGTCCAAACTGTGCCATTTTTTATTAAATACAATCTGATTCATTTTAAAATATCAGACACTCAGGTCATGATTTTTCATGAAGGAGTTGTTGGTGGGTCCTGAGCATCGACCAGTTGAGAACCAGTGCTCTAACGGATGACTTTGAGACGTGAGACCACCAAAAATACAAATTAAATACAAAAGGAAAGGATCAAGGTTCAAACCCGATAAAAAATCAGAACCAGTGACAGACATCAACATAGAAGACTGATAACGAGTATATATACTGTATATAAACACTCACTGCAAATAGATGGAGCCGTTAAACACAAAGGATCCTAATCAGAGATTCAAAATAGACATCAGTAACACACACTCACACACACACACACACAGTGACACACACACACACACACACAGTGACACACACACATAGTGACACACACACACACAGTGACACACACACACACACACACACACACATAGTGACACACACACACAGACACACACAGTGACACACACACACACACACACACACACACACAGTGACACACACACACACACACAGTGACACACACACACACACACACACACACAGTGACACACACACACACACACACACACACACAGTGACACACACACACACACACACACACACACAGTGACACACACACATAGTGACACACACACACACACACACACACAGTGACACACACACACAGTGACACACACACACACACACACAGTGACACACACACACAGACACACACACAGTGACACACACACACAGTGACACACACACACACACACACACACACACAGTGACACACACACACACACACACACACAGTGACACACACACACACACACACACACACAGTGACACACACAGACACACACTCACTTAGGATGGCAGCCGTCCCAGACACAAATCCACTGCCATGCAAGGCCACACAGGAGTCCAATTACCCAAGGTTCTCTTGTCTCCTGTCTGGCATGTAGTCAACGAGCCCTCAGAACCATCTCACACACACACACACACACACACACACACACACACACACACACACACACACACACACACACACACACACACACACACACACACACACACACACACACACACACACACACACACACACACACACACACACACACACACACACACACACACACACACACACACACACACACACACACACACACACACACACACACACACACACACACACACACACACACACACACACACGACCAGATGAACGCTAAGTGTGTAAGGAAATTTAACCGAGACCAACTTTGATTTGTTAAAACATGCAGCTACTCCAGGCTAGTAGAAGGGACTCAATGCAATCCACATTCAACCAGGCCTTTTCTTTCAGACACTGTTTATAAATCCTGTTTTCTTAAACCTGACGCTCCTTCCTTCTCTGTCTCATGTTATCAGCTTTCTCAGTTTTGAGGTCTTTGCTCAATCAGGATGTGAACAGTCGATAGAGTCTGAAGTGCTCCGTGAGCTGGCAATTTACTGTGTGTGTGTGTGTGTGTGTGTGTGTGTGTGTGTGTGTGTGTGAGACTGAATGTGCCAGTGTGTGTGTGTGTGTGTGTGTGTGTGTGTATGTGAGACTGAATGTGCCAGTGTGTGTGTGTGTGTGTGTGTGTGTGTGTGTGTGTGTGTGTGTGTGTGAGACACTGAATGTGCCAGTGTGTGTGTGTGTGTGTGTGTGTGTGTGTGTGTGTGTGTGTTAGCAGTTGTGTTTTCCGTGCATGGTGATATATAGCTATTCGGTTCAATACCAAAAGACTGTATTGATCTCCTGGAGAGCAATTTAGCAGGGTGTTATTAGACGCACAAAAGCACAAAATGAGCAATAACACACAGAACTGGTGGAGAGCTAATATCTGTCATTTTACCCATAGGTCTATTATTGTATACCGTATGGGTGCAGTGTGTGTACTGTGTGTGTGCAGTGTGTGTGTACAATGTGTGTGTGTACTGTGTGTGTGTGTGCAGTGTGTGTGTACAATGTGTGTGTGTACTGTGTGTGTGTGTGCAGTGTGTGTGTGCAGTGTGTGTGTGTACTGTGAGTGTTTGTCTTGATTAGTTGGAGGAGAAAGAGATATTTTATTCTGGCTCTCTCATGCTCCTTGGTCTGTACTCTCTGTATCTTGCAAGATGTTATAACGCAGTCCAGTCATGAGTCTTTATGAGTGTGTGTGTGTGTGTGTGTGTGTGTGTGTGTGTGTGTGTGTGTGTGTGTGTGTGTGTGTGTGTGTGTGTGTGTGTGTGTGTGTGTGTGTGTGTGACCACCCAAACAGCTGGCCAAGTGTCACTGTGAGGTGAAGGGATTCCTCTCCTCTGCCAACACAGAGAGAGCAGATGATCCACTCTCACTGTGTGTGGCTTGAGAGAGTGTGTGTACATGTGTGTGTGTTTGTGTGCATGTGTGTGTGTGTGTGTGTGTGTGTGCTTGTCTTCATGTCACAAAAGTTGAAGGGCATTCCAATCAGCTCTGTCAGCTAATGTCATGCCCACCGTCCCGGCTGACAGAGGGCGAGACGGGGTCAGCAGTGACGAGGAGATGGAAGCAGCTGAGACTGTGACGAGCACTGCACAGGATGTGTGTTTATGTGTGTGTGTGTGTGTGTGTGTGTGTGTGTTTGTTTACGTCTGAGAGAAGAAAAAAACCCACACATGATAAAAAAGATTGATGGTCATGAAATCCTTTTTTTTTTTGCTGTCTGGAACAGTTATTGTTTATCTTTTTTTTCATGCTCCATCCGGGGAAAAATAAATTACACAAACAAAGAAGGATACACCCTGCAGTATTTTACTGCTGTGTGTCTATTGATTTATTTTTTTACTACTGATGTCAGAGGCACAAATACACCGGCAGAATAACCTCTTCATTGCATGTCAAACTAGATAACATCAAGCTACTCAACTATGTCGTATAATTAGGTTTACTTAATCTGTCACAGGATCGAAAATGAGGCACAAAAATATAACTGCTAGAATGACTTTGCTGATATGAACATAAATTGTTCTGATGAATTTTTGCACGAGACAGAACAAACGTTGTGTTTCATCGTCCCTGTTTCCCTCTGCAGTACATTTCTTAAGTCTTAATCCTGATCATCCTGCAGGAGACTCAA
>NC_083613.1:32558655-32711155 GCF_963584025.1 Labrus mixtus | reverse complement strand
GCGCACTTCTGTGTGATACAGTAAGTGCGTGTGTTCCGCTCCCATGTCAACGCACATCTGGTCAAAAAGCCGGTTGTTGAGCGCGCTGCCTTTAATAAAGTTCACAACGCGAACAACTTCTTTCAATACCTTTTCGAGACCTGCAGGCATTCCTTTGCATGCCAGTGCATGTCTGTGAATGAAACAATGGTTCCAGACAATGTCGTTTCCAGCTGCCTCCTTAATTCTCTTCACAACACCGCTGTTTCTTCCCGTCATGTTTGCTGCCCCATCACTCGTTATTCCTTTACAATTGGCCCAGTCCAGTGAGCACTTTGTAACCACGTAGTCATTCAGCACATCAAATATTTGTTCACCTGTCGTACCGGTGGGGATATTCAGGCAACATAACAAGTCCTCCAGAAATTCATTTCCCCACACATATCGTACATAAACCAACAAAGTTGCGCAATCGGAAACATCCGTGCTCTCATCAAGCTGGATGGAGAAATCAGCCGCTGCCTTTAATCTCGAAATAAGCTGTTCCTCCAAGTTGTTTGAGATATCATGAATCCTGCGTGACACTGTGTTATTACTGAGGGGGATACATTTGATTTTTTCCGCCGACTTCGCGTCCATCACTGTGGTTACCATGTCTATTGCAGCAGGAAGGATTAATTTTTCCGCGATGGTGTGCGGTTGCCTCTCTGTGGCTACACGATAAGAAACCATGTACGAAGCAAGCTGGGCTTTGTCATTTAATGTCACATTTTTTCGCAGAACATCAGCTGATGCTTTAATTTCCTGTGCCTTCCTTTGAAAAAAAATCCAGGGGTTTGTTTACAAGATCATGGTGAAGTGTTTCCAAATGCTAGTCATTTGCTAGTGTTTCGCTACATATAACACACATCGGCCGTGCCTCCTGGTTATGATTCGAACAATTCACAAAACCATAATTCAAAAAGTAGTCTTTGTATGGCCTTGAAGCTGTTTTTTTCTTCTTGGCGTGAGGCTCTTCATTTGATTTCTCAAGCCGCCTACCCTTTGTACGGTCCTCTGCCGGTTGGTTGAGTCGATTGCTAATGCTAGCGTGGCTAGCGTTAATGCTGGACTCACACTGGTCTTCCGTCTGGTTTACGAGCCGTGAAGGGGTCACTTCACCTCCCCTACACAGGTTTTCACCACATGCTTGCCCCTGTGGGCCTTCGGTAGCTGTCTGGTCTGGAACATCGCATTTCTTTTTTATTAGCCAAGCATCCATGACGGTGACTTTATCTCTCCCGCCATCCAGTGGCTGGTGGAAGAGCCTTATTTTTTGCTTTAATATGGTGGAGAGGGAAAGTGTGACATAGCGGAGCTCCCCCATGTGGCTTAAATGTGTATTGCAGGCAGAAACGTCACATTAAATACTGTAGTGTAAACATTCTGAAAAATAATTTGGCGACCCATAAAAAATCTCTGGCGACCCACCCGTGGGTCGGGACCCAGACTTTGGGAATGATTGTTCTAGATCACGCTCATTTCAGGTAAATTTACATGCAGTGTGAAGATACGAGCATAATAAAGATCGCTAGCATTAGCATGCTAACACAACAATGCAGCGCGAGTTGTTTTGGTTTCATGCTGGTGCTCAAGGGCGACATCTGCTGGATCAAAAAATCACATATAAAGCTTTTAAGTGGAAATCTTGGATTGTGCTTGAGCAAGACGCTGCACCCCAAATTGCGCCCGTGGCGGCGCTGTACAAGCTCAAGTCACCATTTAAGTGTAAATTAACCGATTAACCGATCAGCTCAAGCGATTATTATAAAGGACCAGCAGGGTACCCGGTGCACAGCCAAAACGTGTCCTCAGGTGCTGGTTAGCTGCAGACTAAACCGCGGTAAACTGAAAATGACTTCACTGTCACTGGCCAGACGCTCAGCACCTCCGAACACAAAACACATTTTCAGTGTTTCTAAAGCAGTTATTATTAGCATGCTAGCATCGTAGCATAGGGCGCACATGATGACATCAGCATGACGATGTGCCTGCAAACAACCTGACAGAGCAGCGTGGCTGTCGAGTCATAAACAAACGTTTCTTTTCTTTAAGTGTTTACTCTCCTGACTGATCCTCTTCTAACCTGCTGTGTAAGACCGACAAACTGTTCTGTGTTTGTGGCGGGTAAAGCTTTAAAAGCTGCTGACAAATAATGATGCCCGTCTGACGGTGACTTTAGATCAGAACACACGAGTCTGTGTTCTTTTTTAAGGACAAACACTAAAAAACACTGGAGAGGATTTGAGAAAATATAAGATAAGAAGATCGGAAAAACATATTTCACGGATGGCATTCCAGCACGACTAAAACAGAAGAAGAGTAGTGCGGGGAAAAGGCCGAGCTGCAGCGCTTCAACGGTGAGAAATCACCAGATAAGAAAGACACAGACATGAGGGGAATAAATAAAAGTGGGTGAAGTGTTTTTTTTTTTTGTGCAGGACACAGATGTTATGGAGCGTCTAACGTCGGCTCGATTCTCTCCATCAGAGAAATGGAGCAGAAACACAATGTTAGGCTGTAAAGAAGAGCTGCATCTGTCTAGACTTGTGTGGTTAAGAATCCACAAAGAGAGCTGCCAGTGTGTGTTTTATAACTGCTCTCTTATCAGTGAGCGAGGGAGAAAAAAAAGCTCAAGGAAGACAAAGTGTGAGATCCAAGAAACAGTAAAGGTGAGAGGAAAGTCGGCAATCTATTCAGATTTAGTGAAATCAACACCTCGCCTCGCTCAACCCTAATTTCAAGGCTGGCTGCCCTAAAATGGCTCATTTTCTCCTCAGAGAGGGCACACAGACATCAGGTGTAATGACAGCGTGTCACTTTTTTAAGCCATTAGGACGGGGGGGGGAGAGAGAGACGCTGACAGCATCGTCGAGTAAAAATATTTGAGGGCTCTCGTGTTAACTCTTAACTCCGAGGGCGCCTGGTGAGACAGAGTGTGCAGGTAACAAATCCAATTATGCTCGACTTTGCTCACATCAGCAGCGCTCTCTCTTTCAATGAAGGTGGAGATAACAAGGGCTCTGAGAGAACCAAGAGAAACACCGTCAAGATGTCTGAAGGAAAGAGAAGAGGATAATAAGCAGCGCTTGTTTCTCTGCTTACTTTAGCTTCTAGAGATGAAATTAAATATTCTAATGAGCGCATAAAGAAAGAGTTTACACAAATATCAGCTGTTCTGCGGAGAATGAAAGCACATGAAGCCAGAATGTGACGACTTTATTTGATCCTCCGCCAGCTGCTCAGCTTTACGATGCTCAGAATTGATGATGCACCTATTGATATTTTCCTCTAATGCTTTCCCCGACATCCAAACTGATGACTATGTGCTTGCTCTGCAGGTGCTGCGCCCTGATTTATCAGTCGTGGTCATGCACCGCCGCACTGAAAAAGCAATAAAAGGCCCATTATGAAGTTCACAAGCTCTCCAGCCAGGGCTCATTATTTCTCTTAACTAAAGAAACTCGTTTCCAGCTTCATCCTTCACGAGCTCAAAAGTTGAGCCAGATCTTTGAGGATGAGTTAATACACCTGAAGCTATCTGTTTGACTCAAACTCTGGTCTGAGATATCTGTTAGGTACCAAAGAGAAAGTCGGATTTGTTTGTGACTCTATCTGAAGTTCTGCAAAACCGTTTCAATAGAAAGACAAATCAACAGGTTATCTTATTCTGTGTCAACAGTATCTACTGGTATTATAAGTTCTTCTTCCTGCTCCTGTTTGCTCATGAACAGTGTTTCCGTATTATGAGAAAATATTTCATGTTGCGTTTTATTGTGTCGTAACCATACACTGAAATGAGGAAATAAATCAAACATGAAAAGTAAATATCCAGATGTTAAACATTCATATTTTACCTTTAGTTGAAATAAATAATAAATAATATCATGACGAGGGATTTGCTCCTTCGGACGACTAACGACCCGTGTCCACAAACAGTGGTTCCTTCAAAACTAAAGCAGTTCAATGTTTAAGAAGCGCTCTGAAAACGATGTTGTGAGCGCTTCCAGTGCAAAAGGCGCCGTCTGTGGACAAAGGCCCTAAACAGTAAAACATCACTCTGGCTAGTCGGTATCAGGATGATTAGAAGATTAAACACTTATTCATATTATTATTAGTACGTTACATTAACGCCCACTGGACTTTAAATGTATTTTCTTTACATGCACTCTGTGAGTAGGTTACATACACTGAAATATTTTCTTTTCTCATAGTCCACTGCACAGCTCCTACATTGTACATTTTGTTTTTATTTTTTATTTTATGTTATATTTTACATTTTTAAATTCTATTTCATATATTGTAACAGCTTCTTATTCTGTATTATTTAAGTTGCTGTTAGTTCTGCTTTATTTCCTTGTTCATTGTTTAGCACCAATACACCAAGTCAAATTCCTTGTATGTGTAAATGTACTCGGTAATAAACTTGATTGTGATTCTGATATTTTGGCACACAATTCCAGTCAGATGTTATGCTCAAACTGCATCACAGCCACTCACAACTAGCTGGGGCTAACAGTATAGCCTGGTGGTAGATCTGTTAAACAGGCCTGCTCTTCTGACTCTACTACTCAGATGTAAACAAGCTCAGTGAACGGAGAGCATCTCATATGAGCAGCACGGTGTGGCAGCATTTTGTAGGCTGATTATGTAGCATGGGTTTCCTCCAACGGCTCAGTTTGATTGACGAGGTTTTGTTCCTCTTAGGCAATTAAATTCTCACAGACTCAGCAAATCACTGAACCCATTAATTTCTCATCTATTTTCCAAATGCTTCCACACGTCAACAAAAGCCTCGTCTACCGCAGCAGAGAGCGCTATAACGGTCCAGACAAAGAAAAGCTACATGTGTGACTACATGAGATTACACTTCTTCTAAAAATCTCCTTCTCCTCATTATTCTCTCTTTCTTCTCCGGGCAAACATCTCGCGAGGGACAAAGCCGGTGTGAGTGCAGCTGGATGATAGATGGCTGATAGCGCTGTGTTTTACCCGAGTTGGCTTCAATGTGTCCCCGGGCCTCGCAGTCTATTCAGAGCGAGAACTGTCCTCCCATGCTTCCAGTGAGAAGAGATTGGAAAGCCCTCAGTGCCGTGGTCTGAGATGATGAAACACACACACGTCGTCTTCCACACGTCCCCTTTCAGTACCTGCCTGTCCAGCTTTTCTTCCCCCCCCCTCACTTCATTCAGCCAGAGCCGACTGTTTTGGCCCCTTAGCCGATAAAGGCTGACCTCTCTTAGCCATTTTTTCTTTACACAGTCGGACAACTGAGGCCGCCTTCACTGCTTTCATTCTCTCCTCTCTGCACCTCTCTTTTCCTCACACAGTGGAGAGAATGACTGGAATAGCTGACAGAGAGAGAGTTGTTTCTCCACAGGGACGAGAAGCAGAAGAGAGACCTGTCATGGCTCAGAATCATAGATGTAAAAAAAACCTGATAAAAACCTTGTTCCATATTGGATAACAAGAGAACATTTTAAAGGGGATATATTATAAAAAAATCCACTTTTACAGCGTTTTTGAACATTTATTTGGGTAACCTGAGTGTCTACAGACCTAAAAAAATGTGAAATAAACCCATCCAGTCCTTTGTTTGTGGTCTGCATAAGTCTTACAACACAGAGAAAAATGCTCTGTTTCAAATGTGCTCTCCTTGTGATGTCACAGTGGGATTCTGGTAAAAAAAAAAATCTCCACCCCCAGCCTAGAACAAAATATTTGCGCAGGTCCGCCATTTTTATTCTCGCTACAGAGGAGTGATGTCTACGGGGAAAACTCAGGGGGCGGGGTCATTTCATTTAAAGAGACACACACACCAAAACGGAGCGTTCTGAGAGAGCTGGTTTATACAGGGTCACAAACCTCCTCTGGTGCTTGATTCATGTTATATTTTGACCAAAGCACAGCACAGATGTTTCATTTAGACCACAGGGGGACTGTTTGAAAAGGTGGAGGAGGGGGATAATATCTCCTCTTTAAACTTGACATTTCACACGTTTTCAAAATCCTGACCTGATTTTAAGCGCTCTTTAACATTGCAACATGGTAAGTTCTTATTCACGAGATCAAAAATGGATGCATCCATCTTGGGTTTCCTCAGCTTTTTGTGAGTTTGGCTTTAATATGGATGCAGCAATTCACAGGTTTCACCGTTAACCACACTTTAAAAGTTACGATTATTTAATCTCCAGTACACGGCTTGAGTCTGTTCTCTCTCTCATAAAACGACAAAGTGCGATACTTTTTGGTGCAGAGAACAAAAACAGACAGGTGGTGTCGTGCTCGTCTCGAGACATTGAAGCTACGCTACATTAGCTTTACGATGCTAGAGGCAGCGAGCTGTGTAGAAACAAAGGGGGGTCTGCAGAGATTATCCCTCAGACTATAGTCCACCATCAAAATCTCTAATCGTTGCGTCCCCACTCTCCATTGACTAATATTCAGAAACAAGAGCTAGCTGGCTATCAACTTAGCATTCACACATACGCATGATGAATTCATATTGTAGACTGCGTGAGACCGAGTTTCTATTGTCTTTTTTTCTCGCCCACCCAAGGTTACAGAGTAGGGAACAGACGAACGCTCCGACAGCTCGCTGTGACTTCTGTATAATTGTATGTCTTGAAATGACTGTGGCTGCTTTTCTCTCCGTGTCAGAAAGAACGACAGCTCTTTTCAGAGCAGCTCCAGCGGCCTTGTCACAGAGACAGACGTCGTAAGGTTGACTTATCAAAGGTGGAATGAAGAGCATTCTTAATATTATTAGTTATGCTTGAGATGTTTTTTTTCCTCCTTTGAAAATCAAGACTATTTCAGAAGTCAGAAAAACACTGCACAAGGAAGTGTTGACATCATATCAACAGAATCCTAGATGATGTCTCCTAACATACCACATATGACCACATGTCCAGTTAATAACATCAAATCTTACCAAGCCTTAATTCATGTTATAAAACGGCTCCCATGTTAGAAGTCTGAAACATAACTTTAGACTATAAACCCTTTACAGACACGCTCCTACTTCTCCTGCTCGTATTTCCAAGTCCCTGTTGTGTGAGGAAAACCAATTAGAGGTAACGTCATGCGGAGATGTGAGCCAAAGCAGCACCAGTAACAAAAGAGATAGTCACCCATGGGCCACTTCTGCCCCCGACCCCCCCCCAGTTCTTTATATCTGAGACGAGGGATAAGGGAAGTCATTACCAAGTGTGTGCTTCAGTGGTGTGAGTGTCTGTTAGGGGTTAGGAGAGAGAACAGGGGTGATGAAATGCTGTAAAAAGAAAATCTGGGAAGTTGCTAACAAGCAGATTGATTTAAGCTTAGAGGGAAACAACTGCAGCAAGAAGGAAAGAGGAACGACAGACGAGAGACAGAGGGGAACCGACTGATGGAGGAGTGTGAGGAGGCCCAAGGACAGAGATACAGAAGATAAACCAGGGCAGAAAATCAGATCATTAACTCATTGAACGTTACAAAAACCCTGCTGGAAGTTAGAAAACGTATTTCTTTTAAAACCGAGAGTCGAGAGTCCTGAATGGGAAATCACATCATCATACATTCAGCTCAACATTATGATCAAAAAGAACGTAAATATGCCAATCATAAGTTTGAGAACTTTTCTATCCATGAGTGTCAGATTTGTTTTCATGCTCTGTATGCATCACAGTACGTCAATTCCACCACCAGGGGGCTCTCAATCAAAATAATAACAAAAGATGACATTGAGGTTGGCGGGGATCATAGGAGCAAACCGACCTGATGAAGAGAATATGCGGCCGACAAGACAACAGGCTGTTTCTGTGTCTGTACCTTTAAATATGTAAATGAGCTGTCTCTGACCACGCCCCCTCTCTGGAAGGGCTTGGATGTACTCTGTGCATTCTCGCTCCATGTCCTATTGTTTACGGTGAGAAGGCAGACTCAGAGGGCAGAACAAACACCTAGCTGTGGGAGTGTCACCCGCCTGGGGGAGGGGCTACTGCCCTTTGTGATGCCATGAAGGGAAAACCTCCAAACGGCCTGTTTGAGCACACATTTTCTGAAAAGTGGAGCAGGGAAAAGACGTAGAGGATGGACTTTTCTCATCATTGGGGGGTTTGTAGACGGACTAGAGACACATGTTAGTGTTAGAGGAACATGGTGAAGTGTATGTTAGACAATATGTGACCTTTAAGTCATTAAAAAAATCAATCAACAATTTGACAGGAGGATTTTACTGTTAGACTTAGTTTGTTAATGTTGATATTTTTCTGATTTATTTTGTTGACTCGTCAGTTGATTTATGAACTAATCCCCCAGGTGTCAGGTGGCTCAATTCTAAACAAAACTGAAAAAATGTTTTATATGCAGTGACACAATGTAGAAACTAAACTAGTCACCAAGGCTGAACATTTGAGTTATGTACAATATCTCAGTGCCACTGAAGTAAGAGCTACTTATACATCCTGTAACACACATCCTGTGGTTTGTTCTCTTAAAGCAGACACAGTGTTGCAGACTGTGCATAAGACTCATTTACACGCTCTACTTTTTTTAACAAAGAGACATGCTGACACACACACACACACACACACACACACACACACACACACACACACACACACACACACACACACACACACACACACACACACACACACACACACACACACACACACACACACACACACACACACACACACACACACACACACACACACACACACACACACACACACACACACACACACACACACACACTGCTGATTAATGCTAATGTGCAACCTTTTCTCTAAAAAAAGGAACTGCCTCACAGGTCCCTTCAGGAGTTTCACTCACCTCAGCAGGTTCTCCCAAATAAAGAGATTGGACACACACTCCCTTAATAATATTAAGAAGACGCTTCACCCCTGCTCGTACAGACAAGGGTGTAATATTGTTGCAAGTCAGCCGCTTTAAAAGTTGTTTCCCTCTAAACCTGCACAGCCAAGAGAGGAGCAGAATAATATCCAAGTAATGAAAGACACAAGATAAAGCGCCAGTGAAGGGAAAATAAGAAACAGCCTTAATTGCCACGGAGAAAGAAAGAGAGCAGCCTCAGTGCTTTAAAAAGGAAACGCGTGTTCTGTTTGTGTTTGTTCTCATTTGCTTGAAGCAGCAAACAGCCTGCAGGAGAACACGAGGTGAAGCCAGGTCACTGACTCAGGTCTCTCTGCAGGCTTCGCTTTAATAATGGCAGAAGGTGGGGGAGTCAAGACGGCAGGGGATGACGGAGGAAGAAGAGACATGATTTGTTTTGTTTTTTCCACAATTCCACTCCTAGAACCTGGTACACTCTGACAGTCTGCCCCCTGAGATCTTCCTGCTAATTGCTTACTCACACGTTAGTCACAGTGGGAAAGTTTTTCTCTGTGTGACCGAGGATCTCAGGAGGCATGACTTCAAAAAGGTGTAGAAATCCAAGATGGTGTATGATATCTGGTTCACAGTATCAAGTGGAAAAGAACATAAAGATGAGCAGGAACGATGAATGAAGCAGCTTCATCACCTTCACAAACATTGCACCGCTGTCGCACAAAACGTCCTCCACTAGCATTCATGAGGGAAACTTTCTGGAATATTTCGTCCTGCTTCACAAGGAATATTTTCCTGAATAGTTGGCAGGAAAACATCTGGATAAAGGCGAGGTTGAAAAATGTGGGCGTTGGTGTTCACACATGCAGCTCAGCCTGCAAATGCGGACAAATGTTCAGGAGTTTTGTGCATGTCTGAAAAGGCTAATGGAGAGACGATGACAGCGGAGGCGCAGAGTTAGACTTTTGTTTTTCTTGACACCTCAAGACAAAAGTTTGGGTCTCCTCAAAACAGCAGCAACTCCATAAACCACCCACACAGCATCCAGTCATTTATTCTTCTATCCATTTATTTTCTTCCACTTTTGTGAGTCCGGGCGGCGGTGGAAGCAGGCGTTGAGTTAAGCTCAACTTTATCTAGCTGTTAGCGCTCTACCTCCTACACCAGCTCCATCTCCCACCCTACCAGAGAGGCTACATGCCACGTCCCGAGAACCAGTCTACAATGCCAGCGATTAGCACACCCAGGCCCCCCCCGCCTACCACCTGGCTTAGCATGCACCTGACCCTCATTCCTCTCCCTGCTGATGGACGGCCAACAGGACGGAGGCTCCATGTAGTTCTTTTAGGCTGAGCCCGACCTATGGAGGTAAGCCTGGCCACCAGATGATCGCCTTTAAGCTCCCCTGTGGGTCTGGCTCCAGGGTGGTGCCCCGGTTTTCCCTCTTCGGGGCGAGGAAACATGTTCCCATTTCTACCCAACAAAGGGGTTTGGTTGAACCGCTCTTAGTCTGGTCCCTCCTCCAGAGGCCCCTGACAACACACCTCCTGGGTTCACCAGGACGAGGAAACCCTCTCCTCCACGTTTAGATTCTTGGAGTGGTTATTCTGTATATCCATGCAGGATATTGCTGCCTGCTAACGGTATTCAGAGAACATTGAGTCGGCTTGTCAGACTGTGTTAAACCCACACAATCCATTTAACAAGATCAAGGCCCATTTAGGTAACAGATCAAAGCAAAAGATGAAACGGAAACAGTGCAGAAGAGAAGGAGAAAGTAATGGATGAATGAAAAGAGCCACAGTGCAGTGATAATCAGACTAGAGCATGCACAGGTCAGAGCAAAAATACAGAGGAGATCAGAGGTGTGTAACTGAGAGAATCTGAAGACCAATCCAATTTTATAAGGCGTTACATAACCTTGGTGGGTAGCTCTTTTTGCATTAATCTCCGGGGTTATGCAAGCCATTTCTGGGCCAAAGCGCCAGACTTAATGGCAAATGAGCTTATGATGCAAACTAGCATCAGTTCACACACATGGATTCACAAGCACATACGGAGGCTTTCACTTGCTGTAAAATGCTCCCTATCACACACGACAGGCAGAGTTACACACAGACCAATAGATAGATTAAAGACACGCACGCAAATATATGTCAGCGTGATGAATAAACCTGAATTATAGGACAATCTGTAAGATATCTACTGACTGAAATGATAAAGTGAGCTTACTATATGATCAGAAATTAAGGAAACATGCTATGTTGAAGTGCTGGCTTCTCTGACAACAATGCAGCAGCCAGTATGTCCTCCTTCTAACTTCAGATTCTGGTCCTGAATGCTCTGGATTTGTTTGGACCAGAGAAGGTAGGCGGTTCTAAGACATGGCCGTTTTGGACGCCCCTCGGTTTGCCAGATATGAGAGCAGTTATCAGGTCAACAGGTGTTGCAGCGATGGAAGCGGGCAAGAGAAGTGGTTCAGATAGAAGTGATTGTACCCGACCTAAAAAGCCTCTGCATGTTTCTAATAAGCTCCACGAGCAGAAACGTGCTCAAACTAGGATCAATATTGGGAGATGCTTTTGAAAAATGGAGAGAGGTTAGAACACAGAAAGGTTTACAGACCCATGTAGAGCTGGATAAACACTGAAGCTACAGTGTCCAATAGTTGCTGCTAGTGAGACGAGACAGCAATGTATAAACTGCCAAAACATGCCGGCAGCATTTGTGGTGCTGAAAGCCGTTGGTGAAGGTGTATTCCATAATTATTGCTAGAATTATATTGAAGTTTAACAATCTGTTATTTTGACATTGACAGTCTGACACTGAGATTCTCATGTTGTGTGAATGTTTGATTTCAGTAGTCTGAATAGAGGACTAGGCAGGGAGGCGATGTGTAAAGCTCCACTGTGGAGGCTGAACTATGAATACTTAAATGCACAGGGAACGTAGCTGGCAATGTACAGAGGCACATAAAGGTTTAATGGTACTTATGAGAGTTTAAGTGTAAAACATTAGTGAACAGACGGCTCTTAAAGTAACAGCCAACTGATTAGATTGAGAGTGGTGATTAAATCTGGTGTTACTGCATACTTCTATTCATACATGTGCGTGCATATGTCATGGAAATGGGAGGGCCTGTCCAGTCCTTGTTGATTCTCACATCTCGGGGAGAATGAGGCATGACATTATTGAATTCCCTGCTTTCTCACGACTCACTCTTCAATCAAGTCAAAGTGAAATGCCTCGGGCACACATGACGATATTGTGTGAAGGTGGTCATGAGCTCACAGGAATGGTTCAGATAAACCAAACGGACAGATGGAAACAAAACCCTGATAAAACTGAAGAAAAAAAAAAGGAATTCTAATCAGCTTCTTAATCATCCCGGGGGGAAGGACCAGACTTAGAGCAGTTCAACAAAACCCCTATGAAGCGGCAGATATGGGAACGTGTCACATAGCTCAAAAGAGGGACAACGGGGTCACAACCCCTGGAGCCAGACCCACGGGGGAGCTCAAAGCCTAGCATCTGGTGGCTGGGCTCTCCTCCTTCGGGCTTGGTCCATAGATGCTTTTTATAAACTTTTGTCCTGTTTAGGACCGTCCTACAAAGCCACCTTTACTTCCTCGCTCCTTAATTACAACTACATAAAGATCCATGTACACATAGGCCCCCCCCATTCCTCAAATCCATGTACTGTACTACACTGACTACGTCTCTCATCCGCACCGTCCGCAAGTAAACTGCACAGGCCATCTTGTTTCCTCCATCTCTCAATACTTTTTATTTTTCCTGTTTACAGTATTGACAGAATAAAGCTGCTGACTGTCCTCCTTTACACCCTCTGTACCGCTGCAGCCCTCAATGATCTAAACCCTTTAATGTAGAACTGGAGGGGGGGGGGGGGGGGGGGGAGCACTGTCTTTTCTCCCTCACACACCAATTCATCTCAGGTGCCTCGCCAATCAAATTGGCACCGAAATCAGCCTCATTTCCATCAGGGTACTCAGTGAGTCCCCCCGTCGTGAGGAAGTGCACGCTCAGCAGATGTGAGGAGATGCAGAAATCTGAAGCACAGAACCTCAGGTGTGTGTGTGCTGGTTTATTTATGCTTTGCGTAGAAGGACAGTCAAAGATGTGTGTGTGTTTGGGGGGGAGGGAATCTTAAGTGAGTTTTTGAAGGAGGAGGAAAAAAAGCGTTTTATGCAACCAATCACTATTTTTCATATTTGGATAACAACAAGCCCCGCCTTCAACAGATGTCAACTCAGCACTTTGCTTCACTCCTCTTTCTCTCCTCCCCACACACACACGCTCTCTCATCGGTTCATCCAGCCGCACACTGACAGCCCGGAGACTAAGATATGCCTCCACTCTGTCACTGAAACAGATTATATAATTGAATGATTCCCTGTATCATTACGCCCTGCAGGCCACACCACAGCACGATCACATTAATGTAGAGGGAGAACAAAAACGATCTCAAGACGTTTTTATCACCATCTTTAAAATTCAGTTTCTATCCATATGAGTGGAGTTTAAATCATTATAAGATGGGTTCATTCATTAATATCACTCACTCGTACAGGCTGCAGTATGTGAGCGAGTCCCCGTGGATCTCTAGAGAATTCAGTCCAGAAACCTGAGCATTTTTATAGATCAGAAACAACAAACCATGGTGTTTGTTACATACAGTAAACATTTAGACCAAACCATCCCCTCAGTGACCAATTACAGCTTCCCTTTGTGTCCTCCTGAGCCAGTCACAGCTCTCTGTGGTGACCCTGAAGGCAGCGTGTCAGACACAGACGATGCACACAAACACAAACCTTTATGAAACTGTGGAGGAGGAAGGACCTTCAGCAACTTTCTGTCCTCGTCTTAGTTTCTCAAAGAGAAGCAGAGGAAACTTTTTAAACCGGTGTTTTGGACTCAACCTGCACTAAGAAGCCTCTTAGGGGCAGTTGTCTGTCTCGTCTGTCCGCCTGGCGTTCTGTTTGTCTCCGTCGGCCGGCGGGTCCAGATTGTCAGACTATTGGACTGTAACTGGCTGCGTCTTTGTGTGTCTGCCAGCCTTTTCTGTCAGGTTTGTTTATCCTTCTACCTGTTTGTCTTCAGGGAGGAAAACAAACAAATACAAAAAAAAAAAAAAAGTCACTGCCTCGCCTCGTGTCTAAAGTGAATCTCTGTATAAAAAGGACAACACTGGAGTGAGAGGGATCGGACACAAAAACTGCAATAAGGCAGAAATAAATCTAAACTTGCACTCTAATAGAAACTACCGTGTTTAGCAGTCGGGGGAGCCATAAGTCCGTCATAGTTTGAGCTGCTGGGAGAACTTCTCCTATATGATGACGTCAAACTGTCTGCAGTCCAAATTCAGATTTTTAGGTTTTGATGTTGAAGATTCTCTCCGGGTACTCCGGCTTCCTCCCACAGTCCAAACACACGCCTGTTAGGATAATTAGTGACTCATAGTAGGTGTGAATGTGAGTGTGTCTGGTGGTCTCTCTATATGTCAGCCCTGTGATTGGCTGGTGAACAGACCAGGGTGTAACCCCGCCTCTCAACCAATGACAGCTAGGATCGACTCCAGCCCTCAGGTGACCCCAAACGGGAATAGGGGTAAAGATAATGGATGGATGGATGTTCAAGTTTAATGATTGGTTACTCAAGAGTATTGACACCAGCTCATACTGGTTTGAAGTATGAGTGAGCGTGACGGGCACGTGCACCACCATGGAGGCTAACTCAACTCATGGAGAGAGCTTCAGTGTGTTAAGAGAGAGAGAGACTGCAGTCTGCAGGGTTGTCTCACTTCATTGGTAAACTGAATCATAAAAGACGGATGAGGTCTCTGTGTAACGCCGGCTCCCTCCCTCTCCCTCGTTCAGATGAGATCTCATCAATTTCCCAACTCTTTGTGGATTGATCTCTGAAGTGATGAAATGTGTGAAATGTTGATTGAAAGTGGTTTGGTGGTATCTCTGCAGCAGCATTCCTTTTTGTCTGTTTATTGACAACAATGATTCTGTTAGCACAGCGTGATGTGTCAACACACAAACACAGTTCACTGACCAACAACATGGAGCGGATTCTTCTTGTGTTTACAGGAATACATCATCCATTCAGTCATAAATAACATTTCTACCACATTCATCATAAAGTCCTAAAACAGGAAATCAATCTAAAACTTTCATTGGAGAGGGTGGCAGATTAGTGGGGAACAAATCCTGGCCAACACTGACCGATGTTGAAAATGTTAGAGACCCCTCACATGACGAGAAGTAATGATGAGTTTCACAGTTTTCTTTCTGTAGTGTGTGGAGAGCAGGGATATGAATAAAACAGCACACCACATACTAACAGTCTTGAGTCACAAACAACAAACACCCCGGCTCTGGATCCTGGAAGTCTAAAATAAACAAACAGCTCTCGAGTCAAACGGGACATGAGAGTAAACAAAGATGGCGGACAAGGGGCAGGAGGAGTGGGCTTCATGTTTGGATGACTTTTGACTGAGACTAGGGAAGACAATCCACAGAGTGTGTGTGCTCCCCCCCCCACACACACACAACAGGATATCAGCTCATAAATATCTATATACTGTATCATAAAATGTTAGATATTAACTCTTTCTCTAAACCAACCATCACTGTGAATATACATATATGTATATATATATTATTTAATTTAAATAATCAATATACACACTCTTATTTATGTCTATATATACATATATACTGTACATTCTATATATTTTTATTATATTATTATACTAGTCTATATTATATAACATTTCATTATATTACACTATATTCTTCATATTGCACTATATTATATTATATTATACTACATTATATTATATTATATTATACTACATTATATTATATTATATTATACTACATTATATTATCTAACTGCACTCTGCATTACTGTGGTATAACACTGCCTCTCTTCTCTGATGTTTACATTACTTGCTGCTATTTATCATACAGAGTCACTTTAATCATCACTTGTCACTTTATCTTGTCATTCTCTGTAAATACTGTCTCAATTCTCAATTCACTGCATAGTTAACTTCATCATTCATTTTGTACTTGTATATACCCCTTGTTTTTATTTTTATTTATCTGATCTATTCTGTTTAATGTGTATTTTTGAGCTTTCTTGTCTGTGCTGCTGTAACGCCCGAATTCCCCCTCTGGAGATCAATAAAGTATTATCCTATCTTATCCTAAATACTGTAATTGACATGTTAATTGAGCCATCTGTCATATAACTACATTTTACTTATCATGTTACTTCAGCATCTTTTGCACTATTCACCACTGCACTGTTTCATATTTATGTAAATATTAGTCTTTTCTTATTCTGTTTATTGTTGATATTTAATGTTGTACCTGTACATAAGAGAGCACAGTTCACTGAAGTTAAATTCCTTGTGTGTGTGTAAGCATACCTGGACAATAAATCTGATTCTGATTCTGAACTTGTGTTAAATCCGGGTGGACATATCGTTCTTTAAGCAGATGGGATCACTCTTAACCTCACTCACAGGAAAATCCAGCAAGATAATGTTCAGAACCATCCTAACATTTAGGATCTTTCTGCTGACTTTGGTTTGAAGGCGGGATTCGGGCCCCAAACCGGCTCGATCAATCAGTGTGTGAACTACTCAAAGAAGAACCCTGCTTTGTTTGTGTTACGTTAACCGAGATGGCTAGAGGATAAAGGGAGTAACAATCCAAATAAAGCCCAGGGGAAGAAAAGGAGGAACTGAGTATAAGCAACCTCAAAAAATCATTTATCTACAAAAAAAACAAAAGCTAAAAACTAAAGAGAAGCATATTAATCTTAAACAAAATACCTTTAACCAAAAACACTAAGATAAACAATGAGCTTAAAGTTCTTCAGGAAAACACCGTCCTCCCACAGAGGGCGTACGATCTCTACAGAGAATCACACAACCGAATGATCCACCGACCCCGACTGCCTGCTCCCTCCTGCTCTTTATAGAGTGGGGCACAGGTGTGCTCCATCAGAGGCTGCAGTGAGGACAAAACACACACACACACAACACTACGGCAGGTAACAGTTCTCCAACAAACAATCTGTGTTGTCCCTGTGGGTTGACTTTTCCTGAACCATGAGAGGTAAAAAGGTGACACACCACCAGACGAATGTTTGTACATGCTTCTACTTTCCCGCAGCTAACCATGTGGAAAGACGGACATCAGGAGTGAGTGTGATATTTCTCACAGCAGTGTTTATAAAAGACTGAGTCAGGATCCAAAACGCAGTTTACAGAAAGCTCAGACTGCATCCCCCTTAGTAATCCGAAGCTCAGAGCTGTTTTCCTTTCTAAAGCCATTCCATGTGAGCAAGGTGGACAAAAAAAAAAAATCATTCTTCATGCTGGTGTGTTAGATTAGACTGCCAGTTCCCCCAAAACATCACAGCCCAGGTTGTTGAGACCCAATTTAAAAAAATAAAAAAAAATACAGGTCCAGCGACTGCACTCAGTAAAAACGATGCTGCCATCCATTCCAGAACCTGACAAGTGAACCCGGCCCTGTGGATGTCCCCGCCATCTCTTAAACTCATTTTTTATATCTAAGATCCCTCTCGTTCCTCCGCTCTCTGCTGCTCCCTGCAGAGGCCTTATGTGTCTACAGAATGACTTGCCAAAGGGCTGGGGGGTCAATACAATACTTCTTCTATGATTTGTGGGAGTTGTCGCAGGCAGTGCTGAGTGTAAGAGAGTGCAGCGGGGCTCTCTGGAGACATCACTTTATTGATCTATGCTCCATACATGTGTCAACCGCAGTGATCAACGGTGGCAGGAAGACAAAGACGATCAGCCCAATCAAGGCTGAACAAAGACGTGTGTGATTCAGACGTCTGCTCGATGCTCGTGCCACCATGTCTAATTTTTTTTTTTTTTTTTTTTTTAGCGTTCAGTATTAGTCATCCGTCTTCATGGGCGCTTGACAACCTGTGTGATTTATTCAGTCTCGGCCGTCAGGTAGATATCGCACGGACCGGACGGAACAAGCCTTAGGGATCTCTACCCAACAGGGTGGATTTACATTCATCCATCTGTGTGTGTGTGTGTGTGTGTGTGTGTGTGTGTGTGTGCGTTGGCACCACAGCAGTATCCGTCAGCAGAAACATGCAAGTGTGCTGACGCAGGGGGGATAAAGACACACACACACACACCAGTGCAGACGGAGCGCTGACAGGAAGTGGAGAGAGGTGCGTCGATACGGGATCGATGCAGCAGCTGATAAATCAACAGCACCTTAGAGCCCTCGTAGCGCTCGGGGGGGGGGGGGGGGGGGTTAAAGAGGGAGTCAGGTGTAATTAGGAGCACAATGCGTTACTACACATTTTTAAATGCTCCGTGTGGGAGTCCAAGCACACAATTAATAACGGAAAGGTCGTAAAAGATCATTACTTTGTGTCCCGGCTGTCGTCAGGGGTCATTTCCTCGCAGACGTTATGAGTCTCTTTTAACGAGCGTCTTAAAATGTTTCTGTTATTTAAACAGCAGATAAAACGTTCAATCAAAAGTGTTTACTGAAAGTCTCGATCAACAGCCTCTCGTCTCTCGTCACAGTAAACACGCTCTCGTCTGGACAATCCTCGCGTCGACATGAAGCAGCTGAGCGTCACCTACACGCTGGTTCAGAGCTAACGCTAACAATGCTAACACAGCAGCACGCGTTAACTCACCCCTGGAGCTCCTTGACGGACATGGAGATCTTGAGGTTGTGTCCCAAAACATGGAGGGCGGTGAGGATGTCGGCCCACTGGACCATCTCCCCGAGAGGACCCCCCTTCAGGACTTTGGGGCTGAAGACGTCTCCGGACTCCTCGGTCAGGAAGCCGACGTGGACCAGGATCTGAAGGAGGACAGGGACAGAATGAGTCTAAATTAAAGTCTGTGGAGAAGATGATGAGGTTTGGTTCAGAGATTTTAAAAAGCCTGGTCTGTTTTGGAGTCATATTTTTATCTAAAGGAACATTTAACGACCACATGACCATTTCTCCTTGTTGAATTGACTTATTAATGATGGTCTGCTTCTGTTTTCCAGTTTGCAGAGTAAAGTGGGAGCTCTTAATGTTTGAATCCTTATCAACACACACTTTTTAAGATCGCACAGTCTCCCTGAAAACATCGCAGCTAATCATCAGAATAAACCACATTCTTCATTTATGGAGATTCAAAAGCACAGATGTTTGTTCAGAAACACAAATACGCATAATGTTAAATGTGCATATTCCAAAGTAGATTTAATTAATCTCACTTTTCTTTTCTAGTATTTATAGATGTGTGCCTAGTGTGAAGTTAAGCTCCTTGAAAGTTAAGCTTGTGCAGTGCAAACTGTTTTAATGAGTTTGAGGATTAGAATCATCACAATTTCAGACTCTACCCAAAAGAAAATTATGGAAACTGAAAAGTAATTCTTTTAAAATCCCCAAAGAATTATCCCCTCATGCACCAACGGGACAGCATGTGCAGAAATCATTATGGACTGTAAAGCTCATTCCATCCATATGCACCGGGGACGTCTGCACTGCTCTGATTGGTCAGCAGCAGACGGGGGGGAAATAGCCTTTTGTTTGACACATCATGTAACATGTGAAGAAATGATCACAGTCTATGTTAAACACGCTGAGCACGTTCGGCCTACAGTGTAACACATGTCCATGAAACAACATAATCACTGCTTCACAACGAGAAATGAGCAACATGTTGCCTTTCACAGCGGATTAAACACGACCATGTCCAAAATGTTGCTCTGCTGAGTAATCCTGATGAACCAACGCAGCATGAACACCTCCGTGAAACATACCAAATGAGCTCAAAGTCAGCCAGTGTTGGTTTGCCAGAAAGTTCCCCCAGCGTCGTCGCACTCTGCTCGAAAAGGTAAGTGCATGCTGGGAGATTATATCTGACGACAGGAAGCGAGACGAAACTGAAATGTTGATATTTGGAAAACAAAAGCCCCAGTTGAACTGCTAAAGTCAGCCCGCTGATGTCATAAAAGTTAACATGTGCAAAATGCAGGAAAAATATGAGACAATGGTGCGTGTGCAGCAGAGTCAAGCTCCAGTGACACTGCAGCATGGCGTGAAAAATCCCCTGATTTAATAAGGCCGCTCTATTAACTTCTGCTTCATGAAGAAGATAAGTGAAATTTAATTACAGTTTGGGTGGCAGATGGTAAGAGTGAGAATTTTGTGGCGCCAGTGCTATTCACTCTCCTGGCTCGGTGGTGGTGGTGAGGATGGATCACACAAACACTGGCAAACATGCAAATACTGGAGACAGAAGGAGCCCAATTTCACACACTGGCAGCAGCAGCAGCAGCAGCACACACACACACACACACACACACACACACACACACACACACACACACTGCTGAATAAATATGAGAAATATCACACAGTAGAGGGAGAGCTGGATTGCATCCTATAAAAACAGGCTTCAAAACACAAATGTAAAGTTCATAAAGAGGCCGATTTACATAACTGAAAACTTGATCAAACTGGCATCCATACGACGATGCAAAGTTCATATAGAGGGAGATAAAGCTGCTTTGCATAACCGGAGACTCCAGCCCAACGATCCGACTACTGATGAGTGATTTCACTATCTCTCTTTTCGGCAGCATTTATCTCCAGTTACTAATATTAACGTATTGGTGAAAAAAACAGGGTGTTTTTTTCTCGTCATCTTCAGGGTCTAGACGTTTAAAAATGTTATAATATATGTTCACAACAATGGACGCACACATTATGCGTGTAGCGTGACGGCTCCTGCTTGAATGTTTCTGTGCAGCTTTGAGGTGCCAGAGAGGTCAAAGGTCATATCCTGCTCGCTCTGGAGCACCTGAGCAACGGGCCCAGGTGCTCCAGAGGTAAACGCCAGCTTCCTGTGTGCCACACTCCCTCTCTCTCCCGGCCAGACCAACGTCTGCACCACTGAGTTTAGATAAGTCTTTCTGTGTGTTAGTGCACTCTTCACCACACACTCACACACACTCACACTCACACTCACACACACACTCACACACACTCACACTCACACACACTCACACACACACACACTCACACACACACCACTGATGTTACAAACAGAACAAATTGTTATCTTGGATTTATTTGCTTAATTTTTTAGATACATGATTCATTTACTTTGGCACCTCATGGCTCCTCCCGTCTTTTGTCATGGCCTACGAGCCGAGTTAGGACAATAGAGAAACTAACGCTCAGGACCGAGCCAGCTGTCACTCAAGCTGCAGGGCCAGGGGATAACAGGTGATAACCCGGAACAAAGTGGCACAGAAATAGGTCAGGTGAAAGGCAGAATGTTCAACATTTTACACATAAATAAATCATAAATCCAGTCTGTCCTGTGTAAATGTGTCTCTGAGTCATGACTGTCTACAATGAGGGAGAAGCTCGAGTCCCGCTGGCTGTGTTGTTGTCAGAGTCGTGTTTACATGGACGGGACGGCCGGCTCCTCCCCTTGTGTATAAAAGCTGTTTTAGTCAAGAACTAGAGAGAAGAAGAAGAACATACTCACTGATTATTTGGATGTTAGTAAGAGTTTTTAGATCACGATCATTCTGTGTCAGTTTATGTTCAATATGAAGCTACAAGCTAACTAAAGAGCGCTAACATTAGCATGCTAACACAACAATGCAGGACACAGGTGATTGCAGCTCGAGCAAAGGACAATTTAGCCCACCTCTTGCGCTTAATGGTGCTTAATCATGGTGCGTTCTCATTGATAACACCGTCATGTAAACTCGAGTGTAGAGGGGTTGGAGGTGTGTCTCTGGAGGAGGGCGGAGGCTTCAGGATGGAGGAGGCGTGGCCAAGCAGAAGTTTGTTTTGGTTTCATGCTGGTGCTCAAGGGCGACATCTACTGGGTCAAAAAGTCTCACATTCCTCCTTTAACCGACCAACAGAGGAGAAGTGATGATGCTAACTTTAAGACGATTGTTATCAAAGCAGCACTTCATCACCAGGCTGAATTAAAGGTAGAACCCAGAGGAGAGAGAAACACTCTGATCAAAGCACATTGTCACATATTTGCATTACGCACTCGCATGTAAAAATCAAGCTGAGGGAGTAGCTCTGCAGCTGAAGCTGATATCAGGGCCAGCTGCCTCCCTCAGGAGTCTGATCACACAGCCAGAGTGTAGAGCGCTCTTCATACAGCGGACTTCTGCTACTCCCAGATGGCGTGTGTCTGATGATGGTGGCGTTTGAAAGTTGTTTGTTTGTGTTTGTGTTCGTGCATTTGTTTCACGCTGACACGCATCAATGAGCTCCGTGTGCGTGTGGATGTTTGTATGTGTTCGACGTGAACGCTCCGCCAGCTCGCGGAGGGGACTCTCAAAAGGGAACCAAAAAGCTTCAGCGCTTGTCTTAGCATCCTTTGGGGGATTGAATACAAAGACTTAACAGAACCCCCGCTGAGACACCCAGAGAAGTACGATAACAACACACTCGCGCTCAAATCTCACTCACCTCCGTCTGCTGTGTGCATGCACGCCACCTCGCTCGCTCCAGTATTACGGCATGAAGCGAGGTCTTTTCAGTACATTTCCCCGTGTTCTGAAGGTTTTATTTTAAGGACTTATATAACTGGGGTAAGCATAAGAAACTCTTTTGTGTGTGATGTGACGGATGTTTCATGTAATGTGAGAGTGTGCGCCGGGGTAAAAAAAAAAAAAAAAAATCCTTGAAAAAGTCCTTGGGGCGCCGCACACACGAGAGCAGGAGAGTAGAAGTGGCTCTCAAGTCTGTGGTAGCACGCCACTCGGCTCCACTCATCGCTAACAGGCTAACGACGAGGGAATGCTAATGCCTGTCTCAGCATCTGTTAGCGCGTGGATACATGTGTGTTTGACTCGGAGGGTGTGTGTGTGTGTGTGTGTGTGTGTGTGTGTGTGTGTGTGTGTGTGTGTGTGTGTGTGTGTGTGTGTGTGTGTGTGTGTGTGTGTGACCCTGTTGGCTCACGCTCTGCAGCCCCTTATGAAGGTCGCAGCTGTCGGCTGAAAGGCCAACGGGTGGCAGCACAAGCTGGCACTACCAACCATCACTACTCTACCCTTACTCTCACCTTCTCCATCATCCTCAGACTACTTCCTCTTTCTTTCTCCTCACGTCTTCCCTCCTTCCTGTCACATTCCCTCCGACCTAACCCCCCCCACTCCCTCCTCTTTCCTCCTCTTCTTTACCTTCTTACCCCCCCACTCCCTCCTCTTTCCTCTTCGTCTTTACCTTCTTACCCCCCACTCCCTCCTCTTTCCTCTTCGTCTTTACCTCCTTACCCCCCCACTCCCTCCTCTTTACCTTCTTACCCCCCACTCCCTCCTCTTTCCTCCTCGTCTTTACCTCCTTACCCCCCCACTCCCTCCTCTTTCCTCCTCCTCTTTACCTTCTTACCCCCCCACCCCCTCCTCGTCTTTACCTCCTTACCCCCCCACCCCCTCCTCTTTCCTCCTCGTCTTTACCTCCTTACCCCCCCACTCCCTCCTCTTTCCTCTTCGTCTTTACCTCCTTACCCCCCCACTCCCTCCTCTTTCCTCCTCCTCTTTACCTTCTTACCCCCCCACCCCCTCCTCGTCTTTACCTCCTTACCCCCCCACCCCCTCCTCTTTCCTCCTCGTCTTTACCTCCTTACCCCCCACTCCCTCCTCTTTCCTCTTCGTCTTTACCTTCTTACCCCCCACTCCCTCCTCTTTCCTCTTCGTCTTTACCTCCTTACCCCCCCCACTCCCTCCTCTTTCCTCCTCCTCTTTACCTCCTTACCCCCCCACTCCCTCCTCTTTACCGCCTTACCCCCCCACCCCCTCCTCTTTCCTCCTCTTCTTTACCTCCTTACCCCCCCACTCCCTCCTCTTTACCTTCTTACCCCCCCACTCCCTCCTCTTTCCTCCTCTTCTTTACCTCCTTACCCCCCCACTCCCTCCTCTTTCCTCCTCCTCTTTACCTCCTTACCCCCCCACCCCCCACTCCCTCCTCTTTACCTTCTTACCCCCCCACCCCCTCCTCTTTCCTCCTCTTCTTTACCTCCTTACCCCCCCACTCCCTCCTCTTTCCTCCTCTTCTTTACCTCCTTACCCCCCCACTCCCTCCTCTTTCCTCCTCTTCTTTACCTCCTTACCCCCCCACTCCCTCCTCTTTCCTCCTCTTCTTTACCTCCTTACCCCCCCACTCCCTCCTCTTTCCTCCTCGTCTTTACCTCCTTACCCCCCCACTCCCTCCTCTTTCCTCCTCGTCTTTACCTCCTTACCCCCCCACTCCCTCCTCTTTCCTCCTCGTCTTTACCTCTTTACCCCCCCCCCCCCCCCCACTCCCTCCTCTTTCCTCCTCATTTTAACTTTCTTACTCCCCCCCTTTACTCCCCCTTTACACTCACCTCACCTTCCATATCCCATTAGTCTGCTTCACTGTCTGCACTTCATCAGTCAGGGGTCAATTTACTCTCAGGAGGGCAGACACAGGGAGACAGGAAATTAGCGGTTAGGCATACGCTGACAAACACTAAATGTGGAAGCTCACAGTCGGTGCACACAGATTCACTCGCTGGGACACTAAACGTAACACCACACATGCAGAGAGCACCCTGTTGGAGGTTAACAGGACGTGGTCAGTCAGTGTCTTCAATGTGTGCCATCATCTCTGAAATAACCTCTCCATTACGCCACAGCTGATCTGAATGTGTCTGCTTTGATGTCTCGACTTGATTTGAACTCCACTGAGGAAATAGACAGATTAGTCACTAAATAATAAAAAAAAGAGACTTCCAAGAATATCTAAGGCAAGCTTCTGCTTCACTCACAGAGGCACTCTGCATACAAAAGCGTCCGCCTCTCAAACACATTTGACTGCGCTTAAATCTCTTCTGCTGTGATTCTAAGGTAAAAAAAAAAGAAAAAAGAAACCTTCAGAATAAGTTCCTGCCTTTGACAGTTTGAAAAGAGTCGTCTCGTTTTCTCTCCTCTCGCTCCAGACTCTTTCTCCTGCCATGCTTGCCATCTCGTCTCTGCTAATTTATTCTTTTTCAGAGTAAACATCCACTCACACTCGCAATCAAAGAGAAAAGCCAAACAAGGAAACAGAAGTGAGTCCACAGACGCTGTTGGAGACGTAAAGACCGCACACTCAGGCAGAATGCTTAAACGTCTATTAGAAACAACAGATTATTATTGAGACGGGCTTTAGGAGGGTGAAGGGCCAGAGTCGGTTCACATCAAACCGTGTTTCACAGAGGTCAGAGTTAATTCAAATCTAATATTGTTCTTTCGAAAATGATTGAAAATTAATCTCCCTGTGAGGGCAGCAGTCGAAAAACGTAAATTTGATTGCTGCCGACTGAGATTTAATTTCAAAATAAAATGTATGAGATTCTCCCTTTGGCTTCTATTGCAAAGCTATCCAATTAGCAGTCATGCTCAAACACACACACACACACACACGCAGGCAGACGCAAACACATTTTCACTTCGGCTTTCTAATTATTGTGATAAACAGCTTTTGACAGCCAAGGCTAACTCTCGCAAACGCCAGGACATCTGCTGTTGAGATAGCGGCTTCAAAACGTTGTAAGGCATAAAGGCTGCTCGAGCAGCCACGGCGCCGTGATAGAGGATAACAAATCCCCTCAGTGCACTACAAGAAAAGAGAACATCCATCTCAATGACAGAGGACTATTTCCAACCCTTGTTAACTTATTTTAGAGGCAGAGACGAAGGCAGGGAGAAACATTCCGGAGAGAGAGGAAGCCCCGATCTGCCCGCTCGCATTAAGCGATACATTTGTCGCCGTGGTCGTTAATGGAAAGATTATGAGTCGTCTCAGAGCATGATGGGAAGTTTAACTTAGGTAGGGACACTCCACAATAGTATTGAAAGGTTACACGCAGCAGAGAAAGTTTGGAGGACTCCCAAAGTTTTAATTACACATTGCTTTCATTGACATTTGGAGAAGTAGGACTTTATATTATAGCCCTAGTTTTATATTAAATCCAGTTTTTAATGAAATACTCAACATCAATAGGCACCTTCCAGTCTGCGTCTCAGCGGTGTTTCACGACTCCTCCTTCCACCTTCATCAATCCTCTCCTAATCCATATTCCACAGTACCTCCCTCACTTCCAACCTCATGCCCTTCCTTTTCTCACTTTATTCTTCCCCCTCTGGCGCTGGCACATGCCTGGCATTTCATCATAATCCCAATCATTCATCACCTGCCTTATATTCACTCCGTCTCCCTCACCTTCCATCTCTCTCCTCGTCTCACCGGGTCTTTGGCATGCACGGCTACATGCGTGAAGTTACCAAAGTCCACGCTGAACTGCTTCAGTGCCGACCAGAACCAGACGTCCCGGTCTGACGGCAGTAGATTCTTACTGTACGGCGTTCAGCTCTGTTGGAAAGTATTTTTGAACGGCTACAGAACGACTGTTACACGGCGATTACAGAGGAAGAATGCACGAGGCAGCGATGAATGACAACCTATCATTACCTCCCACTATCATTTGTCACCCACCATCATTCAGACCGAGAACCCTCATGAATAAAAGGCTTTTTATGCCCGACATCTTGCGTGGAAAACTGCGTTTCCCTTGCCTGACATTGTGAATTGAAGAAGCGTTTCTCCAGCCTTGAATCCTCAATTGAAGTGGAAGACTTTGTAGATAACTTGAAGTGTTCTAACACACTTGAGGTGGTACTCTATGGATCTGGATTATCAGGTGACCAATGCGTGTGAATGTACAAGAATACAATCGTCTTGTTGTCTCTCCGCCTCCTCCTTCATACTCTAGCTTTTATTAATTAAGGATTACTGTTTGTGTTGAATATGACACCTTTTCCACTATCTGTTTTCAGCTGCACTTTGCAGACCGCCTGACAAAAATGCAAATAAAGTACCCAAACAAAGTGGAAAAATACCTAATTTAAAGGTCACATATGATGTAGAATATACTTCACCATGTTCCTCTAACTCTAATATGTGTCTCTAGTCTGTCTATAAACTCCCTGTTCATGAGAAAAGTCCATCCTCTCCGTCTTCTGCCTGCTCCACTTTTCAGAAAATGTGTGCTCAAACAGGCCGTTTGGAGATTTTCCCTTCATGACATCACAAAGGGCAGTAACCCCTCCCCCAGGTGGGTGACACTCCCACAGCTAGGTGTTTGTTCTGCCCTCTGAGTCTGCCTTCTCACAGTAAACAATAGGACATGGAGCGAGAAAGCACAGAGTACACCCAAGCCCTTCCAGAGAGGGGGCGTGGTCAGATACAGCTCATTTACATATTTAAAGGTACAGACACAGAAACAGCCTGTTCTGAGCAGGGCTGAAATAGAGGGGTTTATAGACATGATCAAATACAGGATCAGAGTGGATTTAGAACAAGACACTTCACAGATATGTTTTGAGGAGCTCTGAGACTTATTGAAACTATTTGAAAAGTTAGGAGAATGTGACCTTTAACATCCACCATCATTGATCACTTTGTTTCGTTTTCATCCCGCCTCCTTCTCTCACCTTCTTCTGGTCCCTCCACCGTTGCTCCAGCTTCACATCCAGGCGGTTGGCGGCCGTCGCCCACTGCTGTGCGAGGCGGCGGATTCTGCGCCTCATGAAGCTGAGGGACTCCTTTCCGGTCCCCACCTGGTCCAGCAGTACAGAGAGGTCTGTCCGGAAGGCAGCCTGACAGGAAGTGAAATGAGAGACGGATTAAGGGACGAGGAAGTCGAAAAGTATCAACAACATCAGACAGAAAGGGTTCCAAAGTTATTGCGACAGCTATGTGCTTACTTTCCTGCTGACGTCTGTGTTTAACGTTTTAGTTTGAAAGTGTCTCACTTCCTGCTGGCTTAGTCACCATGTCCCTTTGTGCGTTCTTCCATTGTTATTTCGATCTTTGCAGATCCTCTGACTGTTCTATTTGGTACAGTCATCAGGCCATATTTTCAGCTTTTCTCATAATTGGATGCTCTATCAAGCTGTCTTAATGTCTTTGAGAAAAGCATGACTGGCTCGTTTATGAGGACAATATGAATCCAGATAAGATGCCCATGATACAGCTATTCTGGGATAATTGATAAGGCAAGTTGATTTGATAAATTGCAAGACAATCATAAAATGTATCTAATTGACTGAAGAACACCAAATGCCCCCCTAAAAGACTTCCTTCTCTCCAGCTCCTCCTGGGGGGTTCTGAGGCGCTCCCAGGCCAGTTGGGGTATACTCTATAATCCCTCCAGTGACCTCTGGGTCTACGACGGGGTCTCCTCCCAGTTGCCCGGAAAAACTCCCGGAAGGATGCATCCTAATCAGATGCCCGCACCACCTCAACCGGCATCCTTTCCATGTGAAGGAGTAGTGGCTCTACTCCAAGCCTCCCTCACCTGAGCACTCACCTTATCTCTAAGGTTGAGTTCAGACACCCTCCTCAGGATTTGTATCCGCGATTTGATTCATTCGTTCACCACCCAAAGCTCATGACCACAGGTGAGGGATGGAACGAAGATCGACCGGTAAATGGAGAGTTTTGCCTTCAGGCTCAGCTCCCTCTTCACCACAACAGTTCAGTACAACGCCCGACGCTGAGCCAATCACATTTTACCCTCACTCGTTAACAAGACCCCGAGATACCTAAACTCCTTCACTTGGTCTCCTTCCTTAAAATAGTAAAGTGCAAGATGAATAGATTATTCACAGACATTTAGTGTCCGTTTCTCCTCTCTTATCATGCTTCATCATCTAACTCCTTCTCACATCAGTCAGACGTGATCCCGCTGTCTTCTTCTCCAGCTAATTCACTTCCTGTTGTTACCCCTCGTTCACATCACAAGCGCCACCGTGAGGATGACGCGATGACACTAACTTCCAGGGAAAGTTGTTTAGACCGCCATGTTTTTATCATAGATATCTGCATGTGCCACCGGTGATGTGATAATTGAATGACACAAGTCAGGACGGTGATATATTCCCTGCATCACTTTTATTTCCCACCTCTACTCGTTAAGCGGTCAGCGCTGCTTGAGACTCGTTGTGTTGTTTTTTTCTTGTTTTGGACCGTAAAGCAAATAAAATCTTTTGAGCATAACGTCTGTTTTTTTTTTTTCAGCTGATGTAACCTGAGATTTAAATCTCTGTTTGTGTGTAAAGGTATTCCTGTTCTCTCTCCGCACAAGAAGAAAATCTCCCCCTGGTAGATTTTTTAAGAATAAACCATTTTTGCAACACGATGCAACATTTGCTTTTCCTCTGCTGATATGTAAGGGTCCTAGGAGAACCGTTAGTTTCTCAAAGTCGAACAAATAAAAATGTATTGGTGAGAGAGTAGAGCTTCTGCTGCTATAAAGAAAACAAACGTGTCTCCTCTGAGAACAACCTTGGCTCAGCTGTTTGTGTCACAGATACAGACAGACTGTAATCCACAGTTCAGTAATTTGGGTCACAGGGTAAGATGGAGATATCAGTCTTCATTTACACTGACATTCTGCTTTGCCTCCTGGAAATGTAACTGCTCCTGCGGATAAATAAAGTGTGAAATCCAAGGTGAACGAGTACACACACAGATATAATGCACACACACCTCACTTTTTACAACTAACTTGAAACTTTAACGATCTCTTTGTGCTCCAACAGAAACACATTAAGAGACTGAAAAGGTTCCTGTGGATGGAAACAAAACAGTCACAGAGAGAGTGTGCACACTGCGGCTTGTACAGATTTACGCCCCGTGTCCACATGGCGTTTTTTCTCAGAGCGCCAGCCTCCTTTTTCAGTTTCATGAGTAGAGAGCGTTCACAGCAGCAGGCGGCCACCTGGCGAAAAAGCGCAGCGCCCAGCGTCTTTAGTCCGAGCGCTCATCCTTTTTTTGTGCGGCCGCTCCGAGCGCTCAAATTGAAAATCTTTCAACTTTTCAGAAAGCCGATGTTGACATCACCGGCGCTCTTTTTTCCAAATGTATGATATTCCCGTGTGTTTACCTCCCAAAGACCGTCTCTTGTACCCTCATCCTCCTCGCTCCGTGTCTGATCAGGAAATAAACTAACGAATATAAAACATGCCGTAAAAAGTAACCGAGCAGTGTCGGTCATACAGCGCCCGTTGTCAACAGACTGTTGTCATGGAGACAGCGCTTTCCTTTTCAGCGCACAGCCAGCGTTATTCTTTCCAGGACAAACCGTGAGGACACGGGGCCTTCACTAGCTGAACATTTAAACTGAAGGAGTCTTAGTACCGCTCTCTATGAAGCACCAGGTTCATAAACAAAAGAGTTACATCAAAATAAAAGTTTAATTTCCCAGTGAATCATTTGTAGTGGTGACGATAAACGGGGATTTTTTGGCGCAAGTTCCACTCATTTCTTTAGATGATTTTATTAGTAAGTGAAATAAAGTTCCTCAAATATTTTCTCCATGTGTAATTATTTGTGTCTGGAAAAAACAGAATGCTGCAAACGCCTGCTTTCATTCATTTTACTTTCAAGACCCACTGCAAACTGCTCCGCGACCCATTTTGGGGTCCCAACCCACCAGTTGAGAACCACTAGGCTAGAGTACTCCAATAATCAGCTGCATTCTTCAGCACGTTTCTCCCCTCAGATTTCTCTTTGAGGAGCTGTTGCTCTGATTTCTTCTTTAATTTGAACACTTGGTTTTGTCTGAGCCGAGGTCTGACCGAGCGTTCGGCTTCAGAAAAAAAGAAAAGCAGTTCAACATCTGGATCGTGTTTAAGCAAAGATTCAAGAACAGAAGCACATTTTAATGTCAGGGTTAATAAAAGAGCAGGGAACTGTTCATTGAGCCGGAGGTGAAGATCATCAGATCGCCTGGCAACAGAGCCAACATCACATTTGAGGGAAGACAATCTTTTTTGTTATTTTACAAGCAGAAGGTTTTCGATCACTTTCCTCCGATTGGCCGGATCTGTTTGCAGTCGCAGGGACACCTGAGTGAGCATCTGGGTGGGCGTGTCCTACAACTTTGCTCCATGCTTTGCTCCAATACCTGAGGGGTCCATAGCTACATTTTTGTTTTAGACTGGGTGTACCTGTAAGAACTCTCCTCACCTGTCTCTTTGGGGCCTTTATCTGATGTGTGTGCTGGGTGGGCGGGCTGCTTTGATTCCTCCAGGCCTGCGGGGGGCAGAACCACTCCACCTCACTCAGGTAGACGAGAAAGGAGCAGTCTGAGCCATCGACGCCGTAGAAGGCGTAGCAGGGGTCAGATGTCCAACGTGCTCGCATCCACTGCATGGTGATGAAGGGAGCATATAAGTGAAGATACATCACATTGCTGTCATACTCTTTTTCTATCTTTTTTAACTCATTATCAAGTAAACAAGGTTGATGTGCAGGACCAGTTACCATGGCGATCTAGACAGGTTATAAGAGAGCCACCTTTGTGACACTCAACACTCTGACTTCAGACTTTCTTATACCTCAAGTATCCATTAATCCTGCTGGAGAAGATCCTCAGGAGAGAATAGAAATGGCTTTGGATCAGTGAGTTTTCAAACTTTAGGGTCATGTTGGGATGATTGCAACCGGGATGCCATAACAGGTGACGTATTGTGAAGAAAATCCACTTGTACAGTGTTTTCTCAGAACAACCATAAGTTTCTGTACGCGACTGAAAGCTGGTGCACTTTTAGATGTTCTTGTAGGGAACGATGGTAAAACGTACATGATGGCGGAAGTGCAGCAATGCTGTTAAAGTGATTCACTTACATCGACTTTACCCGGACACTCAGGGAAGCGGGGGTCTCTTGGTATTTCACACTGGCCTGACGTCCCATCTCTCACCGCTGTAGAAACACAAAGAATATGGTTTAATATTCAGTCATAAAAAGTATATTTAATTTAGAGTGGAGAAGGCTGAAGCTGGGTGTACACAATACATTTTCTGCCCAATTTAGACACAATTATTTTTAGTCTTACGGCCTGAAATTCAACCAATCGCCCTTCCTCATTGGGGCAGTGAACACTGAGACACGACAGCCAATCAATCCCGATCATCTGCTCCCAACTAGTCCCACGATTCTCTGGCTTGTTTGAAATTTTGGTTATACAACAGAGAGCAGAGCCGAGAGCTGACAACCTGACTTTGGCCTTTTTTTTTTTTCTGATTGTGTCCAAAATCACCATGGCAACAGCAGGCATGCCTGATGAATCTGTCTTCCCCGTCCAATCCTGAAGGAGACGTTGGCAGGAAATATCTGCAGACCTCAAGCTGACTATCAGAATATCAGTTTTGATTTAGCTGATAGCAGACTTGTTTTTTTTATTTGTGATGCAGATTGTGTGAGTGTGTAAGAGAGAGAGTAGAAGTGTGTGTTTTGGATTCATGCATGACACAACTGGATTACTCATAGATCTGACTTTAACCTCTCAGTCTTTGGGAGTTTTCTATTGGCAATGGAGAATACTTCGACTACAACTAGGTCTTACAGTGTGAGCCCATAAATCATGAGCTTTGGTCGTGCATCATGTCGAGTCAGTCGTACAGTGTGAGCTGACATTCCACCATGACTTTAAAACAATTGTGAAGTGTATGCCGAACTTTAGAGCAACACAGGATCCACCTCAGTTTTTGAGATTTCAAGCTAAATGAAACATTGTGGCCTCGAGCTGCTGCCTTTTTCTTCACCCAGAACCCTTACTCCATTTGATTATTGTTAGCGTAGCTCACTTGATAACGGCCATCGACCAGAGAAATATTATCCATCAGCACATTTAGCAGCATATGGCGCCGGTCAAATTCTCTTTAAAATCCAGATTTTATGAATTCAATTGAATCATTTTCATAAAAGTGACTGCATAAATCTGTCCGCTCCACAGGTTCAGCCCTGCAGAGCCTCCAGGTTTACAGTTTCATCTACTCTCTCGTCTGTGGACATTTTATTACGCGTTCTCCATCATCATTAGCGTCACGACCTCCAGCGTTTACCACGTGTGCCGTCATTGTCCATAAATCCCCTGTGGCGTCGTCTTTTGGATCATCGCTGAACCCGTGGCTCACCGCAGTGCTCGATGTTCAGCGGGCTCTGAGAAGAGCAGCAGCACAGCCCCCGCTCGCCACCGCTGCCAAACCAACCCCGGGGTTACGCCAGCAAGTCGGCCTGCTCACTTAGGCTAAACTCACTGCATTAATTGCTCCACTGACTTAGTTAACTGTCTCTCTGCTGCTGATGTGACGGAGGAGGAGGGCACAGAGTGACAGAGAGAGAGAGAGACTGGGATGGTATAGTCCCAGAAGAGAAGCAGTGTAGCTTTAATTCCTGATTGTTTTCTTCTTCCACACGCCATCTTTCTCTCTTTCTCTCTCTCTCTCTCTCTCTCTCTCTCTCTCTCTGCGGACCATCAAATTTGCTCCTCTAGGTTCCGTCTGTTTCCATTTGCCTAATGAAAAAGAGAATTTTCTCCACATAAGTCTTCCCCGGGGCTTCTCTCCACGCACTGAAACACACAGACGGAGACACACACTGCCTACAAATATGATTACAAAAGCAACCGTAGTAGCAACTATTGTAAATGTGGTCAACTAACGAGATAAAAACTTGACTCCTGTCCCTGCCAGACAGAACATAAAAAGCCTTGTCAGCGCTTAAAGGAAGGCAAATTCTAATCACGCCTCTCTCTCTCTCCTGTCGCTCCCTCTCGCACATGCCTGACCACGAGATAAATAAACTGCCACTGAGCCGTATGATAATAAAGTCTGCCAGCAGTGTTTCAATTCATCTGTGATTAGAGAAAGCAGCAGTGTTTGCGTTTTGGCGTGCGCCGTCGCCCCTGCAGATGCAGTGGGGGGAAACAAAAAAGGAGATGTAACGCTCATTTATTCTCTTGTAAAGAGTTGGGCAATTACCCTCAAGAGAAAAAAAAAAGTGAGAGAGGAGGATAAGGAGGGAGGAATTATCATAATGGTTGATATTTTGTGTGTACGTGTACGAGCTCGAGCTGTCACGAGCTTTATTTAGGTTTGATTTAAAATGAGCCAGACAGCAAACAAAGGACGGGAAGGAAGCGGAAAAGCAAAGATAAAATACACAGAAACAAGCAGTGTCTCGTATTTACAACAGACCCTTTAAACCATTTAGTTACATTTAAAGGTCACATATTATATAAAACACACTTCACCATGTTCCTCTAACTCTAATATGTGTCTCTAGTCCGTCTACAAACCCCCCAATCATGAGAAAAGTCCATCCTCTCCGTCTTCTGCCTGCTCCACTTTTCAGAAAATGTGTGCTCAAACAAGCCGTTTGGAGATTTTCCCTTCGTGACATCACAAAGGGCAGTAGCCCCTCCCCCAGGTGGGTGACACTCCCACAGCTAGGTGTTTGTTCTGCCCTCTGAGTCTGCCTTCTCACTGTAAACAATAGGACATGGAGCGAGAAAGACTGAGTACACCCAAGCCCTTCCAGAGAGGGGGCGTGGTCAGACACAGCTCATTTACATATTTAAAGGTACAGACACAGAAACAGCCTGTTCTGAGCAGGGCTGAAATAGAGGGGTTTATAGACATGATCAAATACAGGATCAGAGTGGATTTAGAACAGGTTCATTTCTGCTGTAAAAACAGGCTCACTGAATGGGTGTGTATGTGACTCTCTTCTGCAGCCAGCCTCAAGTGGACACTCTGCAGGATTTTGCACTTCCACATTCGCTACATTTTTCAACACCGGAGGTTACAACACACCATTGTATTTAGCGAGGTGTCAGGAGTGTCATTAGAGAAATAAGCTAGTCATCATAATTAAAGGGGTTTAAAGTCACTGTGTGTGTGTGTGTGAGTCTCTCTCTCTCTCTCTCTCTCCCTCTGCATGTGTAGGTCTGCAGATCTGTTTCCTGTTGTTCCCTTCTAAGAAATTGAGGTTTCGCTCCAACACAAGCTGACAGCTGTTCATGAGCCCAGCTGTGCTTCAAGTTGAATAACAGAAAAAAAGGCCAGCTACTCAGAAAGGAGCTTTAGACTGTCCTTTTGTGTCTCTGTCTGTTCTTTATTTTCTTAAAAACCTTGTATCTAACACACTCAGGTGCTCTGCTGACAACCAAAAGGAAGTGAAGTTATGAGTCTGCTGCTGTGTGAGGAATATTCAAGCAGTCATTTAAATAAACATTTAGTGGAACTTGACCTCCACTTGACCAGTAATGCCACACCTACTGTGCAAAGCTTAAAACATCTAGAAGCCTTACCTCTCCCTTGCACCATGCTGTTCTGCAGTATCTGCTCCACCCTGATGGCCATGTTGGAGACATTCTGAGCGATAGCTTGGATCCTCTCCACCAGGCCGGCTGGTTGAAACCTGAGCACACACACGCAAAAACACACACGAGTGAAATATGCTGTTGTCACATGAACAAAACTCTTTTTCCTGCTTGCCCCGGTGTAAAGTTTCCATTTGAAGTCAAGGTGAGCTGATGTGAGAAGGCAGCAGGAAATATTCAGGAAAATTCACCATGAGAGCGTCAATATAAAAGACTCTTCTGCTTCGTCCGCCTTCTTGCATTTCTGCAGCGGACTTTTACACCATGTGCTGCCTCCTAAACGCCCCATCACACAGCGACGCATCGCGTTACGTGCGGCTGCTCCAAAAATAATCGAGGCAGCGTGTGCATACGGGCGACCAAATAAAATAAGTGGGAAAAATTAATTTGAGCAGACGTAGAGTTCTCACCGTTGCTTTGCTCCTAGATGTTACGGTGAATAAATCTCTTCAATGAGCTTTGTCTAGTAAGCAGTAAAGCCCGCCTCCTTCTTGATTCTACTGGCTGCTTTGGCCAAATGTCACATGTGACATTGACGAGCGCTCTGATTCTGCGTTGAACATTTACGGTAACTTTTTTGGCGCCAAAAAAACACTAGAGCTGCAGCTCTTGATTCATACATGGATCAAAATCAAATGAATTGCCAAATATTATGACAACACATGAAGTGTTTGTTGATTTTTCAACTAAAAGTGTTTTGTTTTGGAAAAGGATTTGTTGGTAAATCAAGAATCTTTGGATTTAAGACTTTGGTTTGAAGAAAGACGCTGATGAAAAGATTCACTTTGCATTTTTTAAAACACTCTTTGACAATCTGTTAAATTGAAGACTCAAAGTGAATTAGCAGCAGATGAATGGATTACAAACATGAGTGATTGTTGACTAAGCGTGCAGGTTCATGGAGTTGAAGATCCGATCAGTATCTCCCACTGTGCACTCCAAACTTATACAACATCAAATCTCTGCATTCTTCCACAGTTCCCCACCCTGCAGCAGACCCCCCCCCCCCCCTCTCTTCAGTCACGGGCTGGACTACTTCTCCTCTTCAGTTATTTGCGTCTTTTTGGTGCATCTCATTGCTGTTGTTGTTTTTTTTTTTCTCGTGCTGCGCTCCCTCGCCTGTCGTCCTCTGCTTCCTCTCCCTCCCTATTTACATCTCAACAGATGTAGAAGTGTTGCTGGGAGATGCAAATTGTTCGACACTTGGTTGGAGCGTGAAATAGAAAAAGACCAATGCTGTTAATGCTACTTCCTCTGTGGGGTGAGACACTTCCAGTCCACAGAATACGACGTGTGGAACATGTGTGTGTTTCTGAACATTTTCTGACGACTCCTGACTTCATGATTGAGAATCAGGCAGAGCCAAGTCTCATACCGCTGAGCCAATTATGTCCAATAAATAGTGTGTGTGTGTGTGTGTGTGTGTGTGTGTGTGTGTGTGTGTGTGTGTACCTTCCTGTCTCTCTGTACCGTCTAATCAGCAGATAGTGTTAACCCTCATTAAAAATTGGGGCCTTCATTTTGCATAACAGCACATCATGATAGATGATCAGAATTATAGATTGTGTGTGTGTGTGTGTGTGTCTGTGTGTGTGTCTGTGTGTGTGTGTGTGTGTGTGTGTGTGTCTGTGTGTGTGTGTGTGTGTGTGTGTGTGTGTGTCTGTGTGTGTGTGTGTGTGTGTCTGTGTGTGTGTGTCTGTGTCTGTGTGTGTGTGTCTGTGTCTGTCTGTGTGTGTGTGTGTGTGTGTCTGTGTGTGTGTGTGTGTGTGTCTGTGTCTGTGTGTGTGTGTGTGTGTGTGTGTGTGTCTGTGTCTGTGTCTGTGTGTGTGTGTGTGTCTGTGTCTGTGTGTGTGTCTGTGTGTCTGTGTCTGTGTCTGTGTCTGTGTGTGTGTGTGTGTGTGTGTGTGTCTGTGTGTGTGTGTGTGTGTGTGTGTGTGTGTGTGTGTGTGTCTGTGTCTGTGTGTGTGTGTGTGTCTGTGTCTGTGTGTCTGTGTCTGTGTGTGTGTGTGTGTGTGTGTCTGTGTGTGTGTGTGTGTGTCTGTGTGTGTGTGTCTGTGTGTGTGTGTGTGTGTGTGTGTGTCTGTGTGTGTGTGTCTGTGTGTGTGTGTGTGTGTGTGTGTGTGTGTGCAGAAACAGAAAGCCGACAGCAGCGACACAAAGAGTGAATTCAAAATAAAAGCAGGGAGTGATAAAAGTCTCCGTGCTCCATTAACAGCTTTGTAAATGTCACTTGTAAGAATCGTGAACGTGTTGGCGTCCTGTTTAATAAGTTACTACAGCTGAGGAGCCGTTATTCTCTGGTACTGGTTTTATATCAGGAAAGGAAGGAGGAAACAGTTGCCACCATCCAGTCATTAAAGGAATGTGTAGATGATGGGAAATTATGATATAACAGTACATGAAGAATAGATATACAATAACGCTGAATATAAGTCGCTTTATCTGACACTCAAATGGCTAAGTTAAAAAAACACTCCCCCTAAGTTCAGGATGTTTATTTTAACATATTTCAGACGGGACAAAATATCAACACAGCAATGAATCATCGCTCTCACTCGTGATGAATTATCGATTTGCTGATTCAAAATATCGATCGTATAAAAAAAAAAAAATGCAGCGCAAAACTGAATTCCCCTCGACTTCAAGATTCCCCCCGTCGGTGCTCACGACATAGATGACGTGAACAGAAGTTTATTGGCAGAAGAAGAAGCTGAAAGTCGGACAAAAGAAGAAGAAGAGAGCGGGATAATGAACACAGCGGGGGAAAGAGGTGAAGAAGGTGTTGTGCTCGGTCATGGAGGATCTTCTCCCAACACACTGATTTTGCGACACTGAGAAAGTCTCCCGTTCCAAGTCGTCATTTTTCAACATAGTTTGCATTTTGTTTCGGTGAAGAAATCGAGCAACATCGGCGCATATCTGTGATTAAAAGTAGCCGATACAGACAGTCACTCGATATGATAATATCGGCCGGATCGATGAATCGGTCGAGGCTCTTATAAAAACACAAGAATGTACAGGAGGTGTAATGGAGGAGCCGTGTGCAGTTGTGCAGAGTAAACATCAAATATTCAAGTCCAGTGTGCGTTAATGTAACACATCAGTTTCAGCCTTCAGATTACTGTAGTGTTCTCTGACTGGAGGGGAGTCTGTGTTATGTGGGGGGGGGGGAGGGGGGGGACATTATTAATGAGGCTGGCAGCAGAGGGGCTCAGTTTAGCCTCATCCACAAACTTTTCATCACGTAACCTGACCTCCCATCGTCTCACAAAGTATGAATACAGAAGTGTAAAGCCTCACTTACAGACTGAGATCATTTAAATAAAGTTAAAGGAACATTTCCATTTCAGACGCTTTTCTGAGTGCGATGTGCGAGGGGGTTTCTCTCTCTTCTGCTAAAACTAATAATGTCAGCAGGTTGAACCCACCTTCTCAAACACACACACACACACACACAGTGTGAAGGCACTGAACAGTTATTCCAGTCTGAGCATATAGACAGAACTAATTAGTATTTCTATATTCCCCATTATGTGCAACGGAGGCAAACAAAGCGTACGCATCAGAGAACGTTATCACCCTATATGGTGTTATAATGAGAGTCTGCATTACATCGAGCACAGCACAGACGTTCACAGCTGTGATAGGAATCAGCTGATTGGGTACCTACAGCTTTAAGTTTGAATATTGATTTAGTGTGAAGGACAGAAGCCTGGTCATCTGTGATACTGTAAAGCCTTCTTTTGGTGTGTGGGGGGGGGGGGGGGGGGCTTCACTTCACCTTCTAATCTGGCCTCTAATGTCTGCGACTCGTTCCCTAGAGACGGACCCCACAGAGAGGGAGAAAAGGGGTGAGGAAATGGATGAAAGGCGGAGAGGAAGGGAGAGGAGGGGAAAAAATAAAACTAGACAGGAAGTAAAGAGAAGATCAACCAACCCAAAGCAAACAGCAAGTATACCAGGAGGGACCTTTGAGTAAAGAAAGAGGAATGATAAAATATAAAGAGGTCCTCTGCGTCTTCATGTGGAAGCCGGTTGATGCGGCTCGAGCGAAACATTAAAACGATGATTACGATCAAAGAACACAAGGGTATGCATATTTGATGACTCGCTGTTACGCTCTACTTGCGGTGAAACTTCCTCCTCCTCGTTTGATGAATGTAGACAGTTGGCTCTCGTACAAATGAAGTGAAACAAAACAGTAATGAGGAAGAGCAAAGAGACGACAAAACGGGAGGAGAGTGTGGGGGGGGGGGGAGGGGGGACTATGAGAGGAAAAATCCACCGAGTAAGAAGTAGAACACTCTGAGGAAGAAGAAGAAGAGAAATGAGGAAGCAGTAAGAGAAAATCAATGATTACCAGAGGGAGAGTTTCTAAGGATACAATGTGTTCTCTCATGTTCTCTTTATTTCTCTCCCCCCCTCCCTCCCTCCCTCTCTCTCTCTCCCCCCCTCCCCTCCGTCTACATCTAATGAGTTCATCCTCTTAAGAGAAGAGGACAGCGTCCCCTCTGCATCTCTTGGACCGAAGCCGTCGACGGTCCAGTGAGAAGATGTGAGGGTGGGGTTGTGTAATTTGGATGATGTTTGTTTTTTTTTTTTTGGGTGTGTCCTGAATGACTCCACCCATGACCTTGTGTTATGACATCATACTCGACAGCACTTATTCCAATACAGAAACACAGATACAAATGCCTAGTTGTACTAAGGATACCCGGCGATACAGATAAATGGACTATTCATATCAATGAGACAAAAAAATACTGCAATACTCGTTTCTCATCTTTGACATCATTCAGTACAAAGCGTCTTTACTAAAGGAGAGCGCAGGTTGCAAATGGAAATCAATGTCTTTTTGGAAAGTGGGCGTATCCCCCTGTGATTCCAACCACAGAGTAGGTGTACAACTTTAATCTCCTAATATGACGACTTCAGTCCTGTTTGTAAACAACATCACTCTTGAAAAATTGAGAGACTTAAATCTTGTAAATTCACCTGCGAGCTCGTTCAGGCAGTCAACTCGAGCTGCACTCATTTCACACTTTACACGCCTCACTCTCAACAATCACCTGACGAGTGACGACACCTCCATCCAATCAGCGGTCGATTCCTCATATCTGGAACAAACTCCCAGAACACTGCTGAAACTCTCAGCTCTTTTAAATGGAGGTTGAAGACACACCTGTTTACAGCTGCCTTTCATTACACAATTTGAATATGATTTGGAACTGTAACTTTTAACTCTTTTTATATTTTTACTTCAGTTCATTTCATTTGAATTATTTTTATTTGAACATTTGTTCAGATTGAATAATTTCAGTGATTTTTTAAATGTTCTATTTGAATGTTTCTTTTCTTTCCTCTGTCGTGATGCTTTTTGATGTTTTGTGTGAAGCACTTTGAATTGCCTTGTTGTTGAAATACGCCACATAAATAAACTTGCCTTGGCAACTGCAAGATTTCAGCTCTGACCTGCATCAGTTCTGAACTCTCACTCACCCCCATCACCCCCCCACCACCATCACACCAGCATCCACCTGCAGACTCCGAGTAGAGGGTTCAAGATGTCATCCCGTCACTCCCTCAGCATATACATCTCTGAATGTAAAATAAAACTCTGAGGAGTGATGAGGGCGGAGCCTAGACGCCAAACACAGACTGTTCTGCTGCATTAATATTATAAAGGATACAAACGTGAGTTCATTATATTTTCATCTCTTATGACATAATGCTCATGAATGTACGACTTTATTCTCGTAATTGCATGTCTTTAATCTCGCAATTTCCTGTTTTTTAATGTGGCTTTAAAACTCTGTCATACGAAGGAATACTTAGCATCTGAGTGTTGGAATTTCTACCTGTTGTTTCCCTCCCAAAGATCAGAGACAGAGTATAATTTCAACACTGACAGGTCTGCTTCTTCTAAAGCTGCTGTATGACATTGATATGAGTGCAGAGGAAGTAGAAGGCCTCCTGGGATAGAGGTTGATTCTGGCAGAGCGTAGCTGGGTGCTTAAGAGAGGCAGAAATAGGTAAAATCCGAGGCAGAGCAGTGATCTTCAGAGAGCGCTCGCCTAAGGGGGAGACTTACCAATCTCCTCTCTTATCCGCTGCAGAGTGCGGCACTGAATCAACTCTGCATCCTTTTCCTCTTCCTTCATCTCCCTCTCTCTTATTTTCTGAGCCCGTCCCTAACCCTCCCCTCCCCTCCCCCGCTCCCTTTTTCTCCCTAGTTATTCTCTCTCCCGTTTTCTGCTCTAACGAGTGGCTTCCCCGTGGGCGAATCGCAGGCTGGGGCCTCAGACATCAAGTCCCATTCGCTGGAACAGGGGAGTGTGTCAGCAGAGATGAAGCTCATGAGGAGATGGGACTCCCGCCCTGTGTGTGTGTGTGTGTGTGTGTGTGTGTGTGTGTGTGTGTGTGTGTGTGTGTGTGTGTGTGTGTGTGTGTCGGCCTGGCCTGGATTCGGGGTATGCTTTTATAAAGCTCGATCTTCCCATTCTTCTCCTCTCCCCCACGGGCAAAAATCAGACTTTACAACGTCACTCATAACCAACTACCTTTCTCACATGCTCTCTTCATGAATGTGTGTGTGTGTGTGTGTGTGTGTGTGTGTGTGTGCACAGAATGTGAAGAGACGTATGAAAGGACAGTAGCAAAAGGGGTCTAAGAGAGTGAAGTTGGAGAGTCAGAGAGGCAGGAGGACGAGAGGGGGAAACGAGTGATGGAATCAAAATCATTGGGCTGAAAACGTAGGTCATCCTCGATGTGACAGTCAGTGTGTGTGTGTGTGTGTGTGTGTGTGTGTGTGTGTAGCCATTAATCCTGCGGGCTATGTCCTCGGTCAGGGGTCTGAGCCCTGGTCATACGCCCAGACTGGTTTTAACCAGTGTAACCTTACATGAACTATTACACACACACACACACACACACACACACGCATGGGACATTCACACAGCTCAGACTGAAGAGGGGTGTGTGTGTGTGTGTGTGTGTGTGTGTGGGGGGGGGGGGGGGGGGGGGGGGGGAACTAAAGGAACATCATCTAGAAAAGAAGTATTCGAGTGTGTGTCTGTCAGAGCCCTGCTGAGTTTCTAATATCTCTTTTTTTTTAAACTGAAAAATAACAGCGGTTTTGGCAAACAACACTGTAATCAGAAAAATAATCACGAAATGAAATGGGTTTTTATTTTGTTTTTGTGTACTTGGTTTTTAATTCCATATTGTTCAAAGAGTTCCTATTTTTTTTTAATCAAAGAACATTGAAGTATGAAAAGAAGCAGAAGTTTGTTTCTGTTTCCCGCTCTCTGAAAGATGTTTGGTCTCAAATCAATTTGTACAAACATCGTTTCAAATAAGCTTTAGAGTGGAAGTGATGTTTTCAAGTTACACACTTTGAATTCCTGTTTTTTAGATTAGAAAAGTACAAATAGTTCTTCACTCCAGTCAATGCAAATGTAAAAGAAACAAACCAGCTGTTGAGATGAAGTGGAAACCTCAACCTGGTGTTGAAAAATGAAGCTGGTGTGAAAAACTGCAGTTTCTCGAGCGTCCACTTGAGGCTCGCAGCGAAAGCCGAGGAATCCCCATAAACACTCATGTTAAAGTCTATTAGTACAGCAGAAATAAACATGTTGAGAGCCTGGTACAAAAAACAGTTTTTGGTTTTTTTCGTATTAAAGAACCAAAAAACGCATCCTAAAAAAACGACTCATTGTTCAAAGGTTGAAAAAATGAAATGTGTTAATCATGTAAACTTGAATGGAGCTACAATAAGTTGAGATTTTTTTAACAGCACAGTAAAGTTTTAATCTTTACAGAATTATTTGAATCATCTTGGACTTAATGAGAGCGAGACTTCAGTTTGAACACACCTTAAAGCAGGTAGACCCGTTGAGATGAGAATCTGTTACAGCCCCGAGACGGACCAAAAGAGACGTGCTGCAGGCGAGCAGGCGAGCAGGGGGCGAGAGAGAGAGTCTCAGAGAGAGAGTCTTCTTTTAGGGGAGAAACACGATGTGGTAAGAGAATGCTGTTTAAAGAAATGTTTGAATGACTTTCTTTACAGTAACCAAACCGGGGTTTTCATCTCCGCAACAAATGTGGTTAATAGGTTAAATGCCATGCGGGTTATCGTGTGTAATGGGGTGAAAAGCGGAGGCTGACGGCACGGCTGCTGGGGATTATTAAACCCAGTGTGACATGCACGGTGACTAAACCCAGAATATCAGACTATTTTAATCATGCACAATTTATTTAGAGCCACAAGAAGAGCCTCACTGCTGATGAAACACGGCAACATGGCGACGTGTTCACTCGATGTGTAAATGTGAAAATGAATCAAGTGGTACTAATGTAAACACTGTCGATTGGCATCTTCCAAGTCGTAACCATGGCGATTTATCCCACACATCATGAACTCCACATTAACTAAAGCGGGATCTCTATAAGGTCGAGTAAAGAAGTGATCTCTGAAAATGTCAAATAACAATAATGTTCCCTAACATCTGTCTTTTTTATTTTATTTTATTTTTTTTACAAATTTAAAGAGACAGAGGTGTTTTGGGTCAGTTCCCCAACACACCTAAAATACAATCTTCTTGTCTGTTTGAGTGAAAAAAAGATGTATTTAACGTTCTTTAACGGCAATACGCAGTTCATTTTGTTTAAAAGAACAGCCTTTTGATATGTCTGTAAGTTCCATTGGATACAAACAATTGGGACCACTTGGGGGGGGGGGGGGGGGGGGATGGTTGTGACTTTATGAAGACTTTCAGTGAGCTAACTTAAAAAAACAAAAACATTTCCCCAGTTAAATGGTTGTTATTACTCCCGCTTTCCACTAGGAAAAATGGAAAGAGGAACTTTCCACTAAGGAGTTCCCTGAGAACGACACAACATGGGGACTATTGTTCTGCCTGCGTTCACATCGCCATGGTACCTACACTCTGGAGCAGGAGCTAAAAGCTTCCTCTAAACAGGTTTCTAGGAACTGAAATAGTCCATAGTTCCTGCGGTGTGGAATCAATAAAAAAAAAAGGGGGGAGGGTTCCCAACGGTTCCTAGAACTATGAAAAAGTTCCTGCGGTCTGAAAACGCCTGGTGCTTTTTATCCAAGCTGTAGGATGACATCATGTCGTGGGCTTAAGGGAAACTGTCCATTAACCTTTTATAAAACAGGAGAGTTACACGACGTGATCGACCCTCATTACAACACGACCATCACCTCCCTGTCCAACCCAAACGGCCCGCTTCAAGGCAATAACTAGAAATTGATTTCTGTTACACACACACACACACACACACACACCACACACACCACACACACACACACACACACACACACACACACACACACACACACACACACACACACACACACACACACACACACACACACACACACACACACACACACACACACACACACACACACACACACACACACACCACACACACACACACACACACACACACACACACACACACTGTGCCGTGAACACTCCCTCAGCAGGGCTCTTCTCCCCAAGTCATGGCCGAAGAGTGAAACACCTTCCCCCACATTAAACAGCCCATTACTAGACATTGATTGCAGTTAACACCAACGCCACGGCGTATTAATCGCTCCATCCTTCCGCTCTGGTGCCTCTGTGCAGATCTAAACCTGAGCGCTTATCCGGGATCGTTTAACAAGGCTGGAGGAAGTGAGGGGATTTCTGTCAGTGCGTATCTCATCACTGGGTTTTAGTCAGTCTGTTTGAAAATGAAAGGAGTCGGAGTGAGGAGGACGTTAAGATAGAAAAAAGACAAATTGGATGTTTTGGTACTAACGGGGTAAAGAGAAGGAGTTGTTTGATAAAAGCAGTAGCAGCAAGGTCATACAATCTTGTCTGTTTTCAGCAGCGGCTTGGAGGTAATAGGCAGCAATTTCCACAAGCGACTGTACCGAGGAAAAAAAAAGATGAGAGGGAAATACAATGAGGCGAGGAGTAAAAAGAAGAGCCGATAGAAGTCATGACTACACTAGAGAGAGAGAGAGAGGAGATGTATGATATGAATGAGAATGAGGAATACATCTTAAATATGACGGGTGGTGTTATAAAAAGAAAGAGTGTTCATCTCACAAAACCCAACCAGACACTTTTCTTTTACACACACCAATGAAATCCTGACGCTGTATCAGAAGAGGCAGGATTATCAGAATTATCTTTGTGTTAGCGATGAACCATTTGTGTGTTTTTAATCAGGTTTCACCGTGACAACCATACCGTCCCTATTGTTTTATTAAATGCCTGTGGTTGCTTTAAGACATCCTGTAATTTACTTAAGTTCAGAAGGCTGAACAGCAGCCAATCAGGAAGCAAGCTGACTGAAGCAGGAAGCACAACAAACATTACCATGACGACAGCGAAATAATAAAGTTAGATGGAGGACCGGCTGATTGATTGTGTTTATACAACATGTCCTGTAAAACAAACCACAATCAGACCGACGAGGAAAGGAGTTGGAGCGATGTTGCAACCGTAATGGACGTACCAGCTAACAGCTAGCCACATTTAGCTTAATTGACCATCATGTTTGTTTACTCCTAAGTGGAGACTCTGGTTGTTGGTGACTGAATCTGTTAGTGTGTGCTGAGTTGGTCGTCTTATTGCTCTCCTCTCACTGTAAGAACTGACATGATGTGTTGTCATGTGTGGGATCTCTCACATGTTCAACATCGTTCAAAGGTTTTGAAAATCTTTTAGTGTGTGTCAGGTAAGATGTCAACAATTAGCTCACTTACACATTTACAACTCACATTTACAACTGGTAACTTTGTGAATGAACCATTTAAATCTGTCTACCATCTAAGAGTAACTCTTCTTAGTTTGAAGCTGTAACCATATCTATGTAAAACATCTCAAAGCAGCAGAGTTATATTTGGTTTGGAGACAACTGTCTGTTGTAAGAGAAGGTTTGCTAAGAATGAAATGTACATGTCTGACATCTACGAGTCAAGCTGATGTCTTCTTTCTTGCCTTATAGAGATGTACCAAAGTAGCCAAGAATTTGTAGGATGTACCTTCTAGCAGAATATAAGCAAGTCTGTGAACATAGAAACTTTGTCAGTACTTTGCCGGTTCGTGATTGTTAACAATTTGTGTTGTGTTGTAACTGTCTGACCTCGGCCGATTAAACCGCGTTGTAATCCACAGTCTGTTTCACGATTTCATCATTGAATTTATACAGCAGCGACAACCCCCACCCGACACATACTGTATAAATCACTGCAATGAAACAGACGAAGACCAAGACAGACTCACATATCCCACAGGATTTGAACCATTAAGTGTTAAAGGAGAAATTAACGGAGTGACTTTAAATGGAATTGATTTCCTGAGCAAATATTGTTTCACATTTTTCAGTAACCAGTTACGTCTAGAAGTACCAACTAATGTCATGAGACTTTCGGTGACAAACACAGTTCAGTAAATACAAGTAAAAGGAGTAAAGGAAGGAAGAAGTCAGCGTACCTGTTGATAGCGGAGCTGAGCTCGTCGAGGCGCCGTGCGTCGGTGGTGGACGTGTTGTCCAGTTTAGACAGGCTGTCCATCCTCTTCAGAATCACCTCCAGCATGTCACTGATCTTCCTCAGCACCCCACGTGACTCCACGCCTCCCAGCACTGTGTGGCGAGCGGAGAGAGACAGGGGGATAAATGAAAAGCTGGACAGCGGAGAGTACATAACAAACTTATAAGAACAGCATGCATATTAATCACAAAAGCCTGCAGCTCGTCTGGATCTGATGCTGGCTGCGTTCCTGCTTTTGGACGACTGTCTCCGTGCACTTCACTGCCACGCTGATAAAACAAAAAGATCATTCCCTTCTGCTGGGCGCCGCACTAATGTGAAATATCTGATGACGTTTGCTCTTATTGTCCCAATGAAATCACAATATGGTTTCTTTTTCCAGTCAAAAAATAACGAGTTTCTATTTTTTTTATGTTAAAAAGGAAACATCCAACATTCTCTTTTTGTCGCTTGCTGTTGTTGTTGTTGTCTGTATTTGACTGACAGCGGATGTGAGGCTTTGGGAGCGTAGGCGTTAAACCCATAGACTGTAAATATGAATGGATGAAAAGTGACGTCATCTGTCGGTTACTGCAGGGGGCGCTGGAGTCCCATCGATGGCGCTCTCAGCCTAACTTTCAGTCGACCATATTTCCATTTCCATCTATATTAAAAAGGAAATAATCCTCAGAAAAGGAAAAGGGGTAATAATGGATTTGTTTTGGATTCTGAAATTTAAAAAAAAAAAATCAGAGAATCGAAAAAAAGACCAAGTACTTTGAGTTTTCTGTTGTATCTTTCATCACAAGAAGTTCACTGATTTACACAAGTCTTAGAGCTGAGGCGGGTTTTAAGCCTCCTGACAAACCGTTACACCGCGCCCACCTGTCAATCAGGTCAGATACGCATCTTACTGTGAACAAATCTTATCCTTCATCAAATCAAAACTGATGAGTTAGGGTTGGTTGACATTTCCCAATCACTGGCTCAAGCCCAAACGACCCCATCTTTGCTATTCTCGACTTACTTTTCCACATAAGTCGATATGGATTTGCTTTTACTTTAAGGTTGCTTTGCAGCCGTATCCATTCTGTAACATCTGCATGGATACATGTTTATGCAAGGAGCACATGATGATATACTGCCATGTGGAGCACAGGCCTCACACACAGAGAGAGGCAGACGTTTCCCCCTTTCTGTAACACACACACACACACACACACACACACACACACACACACACACACACACACACACACACACACACACACACACACACACACACACACACACACACACACACACACACACACACACACACACACACACACACACACACACACACACACACACACACACACACACACACACACACACACGCACACACACACACGCACACACACGCACGCACACACACACACGCACACACACACACACACCTACTGAGACACCACTTTAACCTCATTAGAGCAGCTCCTCTTTGCTCGAGCCCGTCTGTGATTTCTTAAAGTCTTTAAATCATCTCAGTCTTTAACCTCTATATCTACAGCCTGATCTCTCGTTTCCTCTGAGCACAGCGCCCCAGCACTGTTTTTCTGATCGTGTGTCATAAACTGGCTTTTCTACAGGCCAGACACTCTGGAGTCTGTTGTCTGAACACGGGCTCACTTTTATACCCTTTGATACACGTTATGAGAATGAGGCAGCCACCAAGACTGTGGCTTATGAAAGGCCACAAACTAATTACACCAGGTCTCTGTGCTGTCTGTGTCTGTGTGAGGGCCAATTCCATTCTTTCACCTTGTATAGCAGACAGGGGCGGGAATGTGTGTGTGTGTGTGTGTGTGTGTGTGTGTGTGTGTGTGTGTGTGTGTGTGTGCAAAGATGAATATATCATTGGTCGACATCATCGCTGAAAAGTCTTCTCAACACATAATCACTCACAATAAATGCAGCTTAAGAGAGGTAGAATACTGTGGCTGAAGAAAAGACCTTGTTAAGGTAATTACAGTGACGGGGTCAGGGTGTCTCTGGATTCGGTTATAATGACCGAGAACAAGAAGAAAGGGGACTGAAAGTTGGAGACACACACACAAACAGAGAGCTTTAGTTGTGGGCGGCTGAGGCTCAGTTGGTAGAGTCGGTTGACTCTCGACTGGAAGGTCAGAGTTTGATCTCCAGCTCCTGCAGCTACATGTCTGATATGTCCTTCGGCAAGATACTTAACCCTGAGTTGCTTCGTCGGTGGTGTGTGAATGTACATGAATGGGATTAGTTATGTGTAGGTGTGACCTGAGGTGTAAAAGAGCTTTGTCACATATGTCGGTCTATCTCCTCAAGTGCTAAAAGCAAAATGAAGAAGTTAACCTTCAAATAAATATCACAATAGCTCATGACATAAGAACAGGAAGTGTTTGGCTCAGGGTTAAAGCGTCTTCCTTTAAACTAGAAAGACTTTCTGCGTAGAGAAGCATCCAGTTTTTCACTCAATCACTAGAGATCATTTTTCCCCAAATAGATTTAAAGGGATACTTCACCCATTTGCATTAATCTTTGTATCATTAGAGACCTGGTAGTATTTTTGTCCCGACCTCATTTTCCCCTGAGAATGGAAAGTTCTGTAATTCTAAATCTGAAAAGGAGCTTCCAGTGACGCAAAAATCGCCATTTTGCGTCATCGGAAGCTGTTGCGGTTAGCGGGGTGAAACTACAACGCTAGTTCATCGTGTTTTCGACCACTGAAGCTACAGACCAATCACAGATCAGTGGGTGGGAACTCACTCCCAGAATCAAAACTTAACGTCCGCCATATTGCTTGGTAGCTATGCTAACAGGCTCTGTGGAGAAAGATGATGATGGAGAAAAAATATAATATGGGATTTGGTGATTCGGCCAAGAAGGTACCAACCTAAAAATGTATTTCACATTTCTACTACATGACCCGATGTCAATACAGACTCATGTTTCAACGGGTGAAGTATCCCTTTAAATATTTTATTGATGACTTTTGAAGCTTTAATTGGCCTCGCCTCAAAATGTATAACATAGCCTGTCCTTTAACCCCCTCTGGGCCTGGCCGTTCCAGATCACTGGATGCAGCTCTGCATCAAATTAACCGATCCAAACACAGTAAGAGTAAAGAGGACTGGAGGGAACGTGCAGCATATATGATGCAGTAAACAGGCTAATAAGATACAGCTGGAGGACATAAGGGACACATAGATCAGATTGTGTTCTCCTAGCCTCCTATCAGAGGACTTGGCAGGACCCATATTGACACTGCAAACACCTGGATTACTCTGTCCGTCCACTCTGTCAAACCCCATGTCTGCAGCCTGACAGGCAATTACAGCCAATGGGCTCCGACGCCGAGCAGCTCCGGTGCAAGGTCATCGTCCGCCTCGATCTCGAGTAACATTTGAAGGAATCCTCCGTTCAGTGAGTTATCTCCTCAGCCGCCGATGTGTTCGTCTCAGACCGACAGTGTCATGTCCTCTGCCTGTGATGAATCGCAGTGTCACAGTGTGTCAGAGGGTTGCCGTGGTGACATCTTTGTGATTGGCCGGTTAATGGATAAACATCCATGTTGAGGGTCAAGCAAATTAAATGAAGGGGGCCGCACTGAGAAAGTGATTTATCATAATGACAGTATAAATATGGGCAGTGTTTTCCCCCAAAATGCGTCTTGGCAGAGCCTCTAAATAGCACTTAAACGAGCCAACCGTCCAATAACTGTGATTTATTTTTGTTTGTAAAATGATAATGAATGAAGTGCTTTGACCTTCTGTTTGATTAGATGCTTCACGTTGTACTAAGCTGAGAAAAATAACAATGAAAAAAAGGAAGAGTCAAAAAGGTAATTATTAAAATAGCCCTGTTGCAGTAAAGCAGAGAGAGAGCTAAAATAAAGAACAAATAGTGGATGATGTGCGCTCACTGTACTCTGCAGGTAAACATAGAGAGAAAGATGTCTTTGCACTGATTGTGGTGCAACTTCTCATGTTGAACACGAGCCTTCTATAGATATTGATTTCATCGTTTTGCACTAAACTCTGACGCCCTGCACTCTCAGTTTTACAGCGTCCTCCTCGCAAGTGAGACTTATAAACGGGGGTTTAGTGAGGGTGTGCAAGTTTAGTCGACTAAATGGTTAAATATCCTCGCTAGTTGGCACCAGAATAACTCGACTGTTAATCCACTTATTAATAGTTTGGTCTTTGCTACATATATCTCAGCTACCCACCACTAGCTGGGGCTGTAGCTCCGGTTAATGTGCTTGCTCTCCCAGCTCTACAACCAGGATGTAAACGAGCACAGTGAGCTTCTCGTAGGAGCAGCGCTGTGTGTAGCATAACACCCAGAGCGATGAGTATTTACATTCAGCACAGCCGTGTGGATGTTAAGCAGCAGGGAGGACCAAAGGCTGGCGGTGCTAGTGCTGCTAACGTTAGCCAAACTAGGCAAACCAAATCACAACGTTTATCCGCCGACAATTTGAATTCTGAATGTTTTCTTTCCTTTAGAGAAGTCGGTTTAACGTAATCTAAATTTCCGTTTAGCCAACTCGGAAATGAGTCGGCTTGGAACGTCCCTAGAGTACACTTGTTAGAGGTTAAATATGTGAGAGGTTAAGCACAGTTAATTAAACATAAAGCCCAAACTGAGGCATTTATACATATCTTGAAAATATGTATTTTACTCTGGGGTGCTTTAGTCTCTCTTTTGTTGCTGTGGGATCAAAACAGGTATTCATGTTTACTAGTTATGTAATGACATATTTAGTTTAGGAGTAACTAAAAACTGACTTTGCAACTTAAAAACTTTTTATATCACAAATTCTGACAACTCTATTTGTGAGTTCAAGTCATGAGTAAATCTTACATATGTTCCAATGGTTTGATGAATCAAATGTCGTTTCCAGTCAGGGGGCTAATTGTTCTCTATGAGTCTGCGTTTCTTGACAAATCGCTGTGTCAGAATTAGTCACAGAAGCTGCTCTCCCAACGATCGCAAACGACCAGCTGTGATGAATGAGACCCGCCTTTTTGAAAAGCTGATCCTATAGCTGAGATCTGAACGCCAACTTTTGATGGAAAATACACTGGAAAAATGACCAACAATCACCATCAAGGGAATGAGTGCCCTTGTCTGCCCTGATTGGATGAAACCTCTCTCAGATCTAACTGGTGTAATATCTCTGGGAGTGAAGGGCACTGTGACCACAGAAGCTGTATGTAATGGACAGAAGCCGAAGATAAACAGCAGCGACATTACCGCAGAGTGGGAGATGGTTTGACTCACTCAAGCTCAAAGGGCAGAGGAGTCAAAAACAGGAAAGAGTGTGTGAGTGAGTGAGTGTGTGTGTGGGTGGGAGACGGGTAGACTAAAACAAGACTTGAAGGAAAAGAAGCAGCTAGAGAAAGAACAGAAGTTTACAAAGAAAAAGAACAAGAATCAAGATGAAACACTGCAATGACCACTTTAGCTTTGAGTGCTACTGTGACTCTTAACATTAAAGTTAGCTATCGATTAGTGATGAAATCTGACTGCTCAGTACAGTAGGCTCTTTCATCAGAAACATTCAGTGTATTTAATGAGTGTACAGTATGTTACTGTGATATGATGGTTTGTCAGCCTCCTGTTTAACTCCTCAAATTCAACATTTTCTTTCATTTTTGTCTTGTTTCTTTGGAGGGCAGTCGCCTTGTTAGGAAGAGAAGTTGGAGCTGAAGACGGCAGATGCTAAGCTATTAGCCAAGGATAATGTTAGCTTGGTTGGCAAGGTGCATCCATTTATAATAATGGATTTACCCAGCCAACTAATATCCTTTTCGGCTTAACGGAAATTTAGGTCCTGTTAAACCAACAAGAAAAGACTCTGAAAACAGTCAAACTTGAACACAATTGTGGCGCCGGGTAGCGTGAGCGTTTATGTCGTGGGCCCCATCTACAGAGGCTACAGTCCTCATCACAGCGGCTGTTTGTTTGAATCTGACCTCGGCCCTTTGCGGCATGTCTTCCCTCGCTCGGTACACCCAACATTTCCTCTCTACAGATGTTCTGTCCAATAAAGGCAAGAAGGCCCAAATGAAAGAATTTTTTAAACTGTACACAATTTATTCATTCTTTGGCTGCAGCCCCGGCTTGTAGCGGGCGGCTGGATGAAGTTTGAGCAAAACATTTGACCGGCACCAAAGACCAAAATATGAATAATTCCTTTAACCAAGTAGTAATTCTGGTGTCGACTAACGAGGGCGATGATGTTAAACTGGAATAAAAAGGAATGCAGGTTTAAAGATGTTTCCACATGTGCTTCATCCTAACCTTGAACTGCAAAGAATCAACTATAAAAACAGAGAACAGCAATTTATTTTCTAATCACAAACAATTCAAAGCCTTTTTTTTAAAAAAAAGCTTCACTAATCCTGAAAAAAGAATGAACACAAAAAGAGTCAGATGTAAAAGGACTCAAATGAAAAAGGTTAAAAGTGCATTTGGAACATTTCTCATCTATTGATGCAAACGGGCAAGTTTAACAGCTTAAGGTCTTCTATGCATTTCCACCACTTCAACAGGACGAAGTGAAGCTAACCAAGGTCTTCAGTTTAAGGGGAAATAAGCCAGATGTCAGAGCCGTACAGATGTTAGAGTTACCCAATCACAAAGGGGTATTAGCATCAGTGTCACATAACTGTTGACGACCACGGTACCAACACATTTCCCATATGTTAGAGAAAGCGTCCTTATTATGAGCTAATGGTGTTATCTCTGTTTTCACCTTCTGTTCAACCTACTAAAGCTCAAAGCAGCCTCTCCAGCACCCGGGGGAATTATTATTGCAATTCACATTAGTGAACTCGCAGCTAGCTGCGTTCTTCATCGACGCACAAGCCGAGTGTTGTATAGGTTTTTGTTTGGTCTCATGACAGCTGATGTCGGCTTTGTCAACAGCAATTACAGAGGAGAAACTAATCTGACTCGTATTTTCCAGGGTACAGTCTCTGGGTTTACAGCTTCTGCCAATGCCAGAAGAGGTCGCAATGCTCCAGCATCAGGGCCACAGGCCGAAACACATCGGTCTAACTTATTTAAAAAAAAGTTAATCTACATACTACAAAGTGCTGCTGGAGCATTTCCACCTCTTCAAGCCTTTCACTCTTCATTCACCTTGTTAGTTGGGTGAAGTTGTGCCAGACAATCCCACTCTACCAATTCCAGGAGTCTTTTAAACTGTTTGCATGTTTACTTTATGGATTGTCCAATAAACAAAAGAGAATACTAAGCAAACGAAGCAATCTGAGGTCAGGGGTGCCGCTATCACAAAAAACCATTTGTTAATGGACATGTCCCTGAAATGAGTGTTCCATTTATAATCCATTGTGTAAGTCAATAACATACTTCATGTTGAAAATGTCCAGAGCGATCAATGCATGCAAAAGTCGATTGATGTGTCACTGTTCCAGTTATGTTGTAACTTCACCTTCAACAACAAGGACGTTAACAAATCAAAGATTGAAACATCAAGAAAGTGGAGACACCTGAGACGATATTTACTCGGATAAGACTTGTACAGAAAGTAACGTATGAGCATGAAGAAACTTGTTTCAAGAGATCAACTTCAAAAGTAGTTTGGGCCTTTAGTGAAGAATGGAGCACAGAGCTGCTGCTGCTGTTTGTGTTTGAGTCAGATAAATGCAGACTTAAGATTCAATGAGAGAAAGCGGTGAGCTGCTGGTGCACCATTTCATGCCGTGATTGGCTTCCCCCACTGGCACAGGGTGGAATAAATACAAAAAGCACACTTCTGCACACACACACACACACACACACACACACACACACACACAGGGCTCTGCTTTAGCCACCATATTGGACTGAATATTTAGTGTCACGGTACATCATATTCCTCCTGAGGACAGAGATGTGTGAAGCGTGAAGAGAATTCTTGTTACTGTCTCCAAACGGGGCGACTGAAAACTTAGACCATGCTTTTTGTGTAAGTGTGTGTGTGTGTGTGTGTGTGTGCGTGTGCGTGTGCGTGCGTGTGTGTGTGTGTGTGTGTGTCTCCACAGAAAGCTGACTCCTCTCCCTCATCCAATTTCAATGTCCCAGCAGCACAATTTTGACGGTTGGAAGAATTAACTTGATGGACTTGAAATTAAATCGCCGGCCAGATGCAGCTTCACTAAGAGTCCATACAGAATACCAAAAAAAAACGTACAGGAGAAGTCGCTCTATCTGCCTTTGTGACTGAAATCACAGCATGAAACAGCCACAGCACGTCCGCCCAGCTCCACTTTTTATGGCAAAGTTCAGGACACAAAGGGGACGTTCGATGTACAACATCTATGACTCCTCTCCATTAAACCCTTTTTATGTCACTAAATTCAGAAATTTCATCCAGTGGGGGAAAGTCTTTGTCAGTGTGAACTCTACCAAAAAAAAAAAAGAAAAGAAGAGCTTTCATATCCCAGCACAGTGGGGGCGCCGCCGTGTCAGAGACAGCGCAGGCAGGGGTATGTTTCTTTAGCATATAAGAATATCTTTGACTAAAGCCTCTATTGTGTGAAAGCTACAATATGTAACGGATTCCTCCGCTGAGGTTGAATGCTTAGCGAAACAGAAAAGAGCAACGAAAAAAAGAGTGGGTCTGCTTCCATTTAGAGAGCATGATTGTGCCCCCCGGGTGTTCTGGCAGCCTGTGTGTGTGTGTGTGTGTTTGTTTATCTTTGTTAAAAGGACAGAGGGCAAAGAGAGGGCACTCTACAGCGGGATGGAGAGGAAGGTTTTTACTGTTGTCAAACTTGTCTGATGCAATTAAACCTTCAGATTACGACGGTAAAATGTTAAGCCCAACACATCAACCTGTGCGAGCTCTATTTCAGTGAAGCACAGAGCTGCTTCGATTTGAACATGAAAAAAAGTGTTAAAACTCACAGTCCAGACCGACAAACCAATCACAGCATGATAACATACAAGTAGGTATTTTGAGAATGATGAAATCCAGTCTGAGGGAGTGAGTATTCACATATCAAGCATTATTGAGCTCCGTCTCTGGAAATGAAAACGTCTTGAAGTACACTCTCTATCATATATGTGGTGGGTTTGTGAGACAGCTCTGAACTATAATCCTTCCTGTGGTGAGCCTGCCAATCATTTTCCTCCGTGTGTGTGTGTGTGTGTGTGTGTGTGTGTGTGTGTGTGTGTGTGTGTGTGTGAATGAGATGCATGTGTCGATACAATCCGCTCTGTAAGCATGGCTGCAGATGTAAACAACACAAGACCACTGACTTAGTCAAACGAGAGCGTACGCTTGCATACACACATTGAAAGAGAGAGGTATTAGGTGTGTCAGAATAGGATGGGTCTCTGATTGGCTTGGGGGGGGGGTTGCATATTCATGAGAAGAAAACCATTTGTGGTTTAATGAAAGCTGACAGAAGGGCCTGCTGGATTGGAGTTGACACGGTAAATTAACCGGAGAGCGGTGTACTTTCGTCACAGGAACACACACACACACACACACACAGACACACACAGGAAGCTACTAAAATAAGAAAAAAACACACATATTTAATTAATTATTGAAATGATTCATCAACTCAACGGATAAACTTTTGCACGATTACTTAATGCAATAAATAGTAGCCATATTTTTTTTGTTGGTTTTCAACACAACTAGTGTAAATGTTGCTTCAGTGCACAGTACGGTATCTATAGCAATATGCAAAGAGTTAGCTCTTCTGTTTAGTGTTTAGTGGTAGGAGGGGACCAGGAAAAAAAAGAGAAGCAGATAAAGATGAAGTGTTGTGTTGGGGAAAGGTTTAAAGGTGAGGGACTGAAAATATAAATGAGAGTGAACTCACAGGTTGACTTTAATATGGACTGTTAAAGGTCACATATTAAGCTAAATACACTTTAGTGTTTCTAACACTATCATGTGTCCCTAGTCCATCACAAAAAGTCTTCAAAAAGTCCATCCTCTCCGTCTTCTTCCTGCTCCACTTTTCAAAAAATGTGTGCTCAAACAGGCCGTTTGGAGATGTTCCCTTCATGACATCACAAAGGGCAGCAGCCCCTCCCCCAGGTGGGTGACACTCCCACAGCTAGGTGTTTGTTCTGCCCTCTGAGTCTGCCTTCTCACCGTAAACAATAGGACATGGAGTGAGAGAGCACCGAGTACACCCGAGCCCTTCCAGAGAGGGGGCGTGGTCAGACACAGCTCATTTACATATTTAAAGGTACAGACACAGAAACAGCCTGTTCTGAGCAGGGCTGAAATAGAGGGGTTTATAGACATGATCAAATACAGGATCAGAGTGGATTCAGAACAAGAAACTTCACACACATGTTTTGAGGAGCTCTGAGACTTATTTAAACCGAAGAAGAGGAGGAGGATATGTTCAATTATTTTAAATTAGAGACATCCAACATGCCATTTTTTGCTTCCAAGTGCGATTGTAATAACAGACATGCTGCCACGATAAACAAGGTCTGCCTCACAAATGTAGTTTTAGAACACGATGTTGCCTTGGCCGCAGCTATTATGTTATCTACACTCTTAGCTATGATAGAGAGGATCCGAGATGACTCACTCCTCAACAGCTCAGCGCTGGAAAACAGAATTATTTCCGTGCACAGCATGAACAAAAAAAGACTCTTCTGAGGAATAATTAACAATTAAATCCTTTGGCAACTAAATTTGTCGTATTGATTGTTGTTGACAGTGTTGACTAATAGTTGCACCCCTAGCAGAGAATCACGATGATATCCCATGACGCATTATGGGAATATTTAATTAGTGCTTAATAACTCTGTGGGGCTCGGGAATGTTTTGTTTTAGATATTTCATCTTAGTGAGTGTAATTTTAAATGCAGGGGCTTCCAGCTGTGACTAAGAATAGGCAGACATGTCCCGGTGAAATCACCATGGGTGCTGTCATGGTGCTCTGCCTGTTGTTTCCCCATTATTTGCTGTCAGCTTCAGGATTTTGTCTCCAGATGACATCATCGCTGCAGTCGGTCTGGGCACCTCGGGACAGCTCTGGAGACTTGTTCAAAACCACCACCTCCAGCTCAGACAAGTACACATTCATTCACATGTGATGTGTGTGCACACTGCTCAGTTTGATTTTCATCATCTTCTTCCTCCTCTCTCTCTCTCTCATGACTTTCAGCTCTTTCTCTATTCTTTATTAAAGGTTGTCAACACTTCAATACTTTTCGACACCGCATGTTTTCAAATTAATCCGTTAGGGGCGCTGGATGGCCTAGCGTACATGTTTCAGGCCCTAAGTACAGAGGCCTAAGTCCTCATCGGCCGTGGGTTCGAATCCGACCTCGACCCTTTGCTGCATGTCATCCCCCCAAGAGCGTCTCTCTTCAGCTGTCCTATCTAATAAAAGATGTGCAACTTTTTGATCCAGTAGACGACGCCCTTGAGCATCAGCATTAAACCCAAAAAAAAACAGCTTTGTTCTGTTTGTCTGTCGCAAACAGAGAGCCGAGGAGGACAAAAATGCACAAATACAAATGCGATGCTTTGGTACGGAAATGCTGCCAGTGTATTTCTGCAGATTAGACTGTGTGCCGGAGTTTGCCTGCAATTTCTGGTGATTAAAAACCAGGATTTTCATCAATATCGGGTGCCTAGGACTTCTATTTTTTCAAGTATGGATATCGTTTGATTTTTGCCAGTATCGTGTTAAAGTCTAAAATACTTATTGGTTGAACCCTATTTTCACTGCTAGACCAATTTTTCATCGCCCCTGTCCACTTCCCCCTCCCCTTTAATCAGCAGAGAGGAAACAACACAAACCAGTGGATTGGTGCACCGTGCAGCTTCCTCTACCAGCTCCATTACATCCACTCTCCTGACTCCCACACCTACATTCAATTACTACAAATGATGCGCACTTTAATTATTACTGCACAGGAGCTCTACTGTTCATTAGCCGAGAGAGGACAGGGCCGTGTGCAGACGGAGCAGAGTGGGACGGCTTTTCTCTTTGAATCTGAACAATGGGAGTGTGAGGACTGAGTGGAGGGCAGGCCTGTGGAATATAGAAATGCAGCAAATGAAGCATGAAGGGAGTGAAATATCATGGTGGCGATAAAGCAAACACAATGAATACCAATGATCTCAAATACATTTTAATAAGCCGTCGGAGCACACATGATGGGATGATCAATGCGCTTATTTCATAGCCTACAGAAGAGAGCAGAATCTAACCAGCTGCTGATGATGGAGAATACATCACAATGCTTAATCTTAATCCCTCCTCTTGATTCAGCTTTAGAAATATTCATTGTTCCATCTGATTTTGACATTTTTTCAGCGCTCGTTCAACGTTGTCGAGGCAAATTGGATTTCATGACGGCAGATGGGATGGATGGTGGGATATTAAAGACACAAAGAAAGACAGACAGCTACAACGCTTATTAATGCTGACAGTTTCTGTCACTTCTCTTTTTCAGCGCTTCTTTCCTTCAAAGTGATCGAGGAGAGCAGAGGAGAAGAGGAGAAGAGGAGAGGAGAGGAGAGGAGAGCAGAGACACGAGAGGAGAGGAGAGGAGAGGAGAGGAGAGGAGAGGAGAGGAGGGGAGGGGAAAGGAGAGGAGAGGAGAGGAGAGGAGAGGAGAGGAGAGGAGGGGAAAGGAGAGGAGAGGAGAGGAGAGGAGGCGAGGAGAGGAGAGGAGAGGAGAGGAGAGACACGAGGAGAGGAGAGGAGAGGAGAGGAGGGGAGAGGAGAGGAGAGACACGAGGAGAGGAGGGGAGAGGAGGCGAGGAGAGGAGAGGAGAGCAGAGGAGAGGCACAAGAGGAGAGGAGAGGAGAGGCACGAGAGGAGAGGAGAGGCACGAGAGGAGAGGAGAGGCACGAGAGGAGAGGAGAGGCACGAGAGGAGAGGAGAGGCACGAGAGGAGAGGAGGACAGAAGAGGAGAGGAGAGGAGAGGAGGGGAGAGCAGAGGAGAGGCACGAGAGGAGAGGAGAGGCACGAGAGGAGAGGAGAGGCACGAGAGGAGAGGAGGACAGAAGAGGAGAGGAGAGGAGAGAGGGGTGAGGGAAGAGTCGGAGCATGGCTGGATTTGTTCTGTGTCTCAACAGTTCAGCTTCAGCTCCTCGTGTTTGCATACAGCCGCTGTGAGAGGCTTTTGTCTTAGTTTGACTTTGTTCTGAAGACGCCCGAGTCAAAATTCAAAAACCCTTGTCCGATCTTTATTTTCTTCACTTATTCCTTTCTTTTATTTTTCCATTTCTTTCCCTCTGTAATTTTCTGTTTCCCCTCGATGTCGCCTTGATTCTTCATAGCTTATCTTTCGATGATGACAGAGGTTGAAAAACTCTGGTCGCTATCTCTGAGCGCGCAGACAAACACCCACACAAAGCACTAGAGACAGATAAATATTTAAAAAAACTATATTTGAATAGAGACTAAATTGTATATATAAAAATACAGGATGAAAGGCTAATCTGACAAGTGCAGTGTGTGTGTGTGTGTGTGTGTGTGTGTGTGTGTGTGTGTGTCTCTTGATGAAACTATGATGAAATGTTGTGATGGTGCCGGCTGTTTCAAACGACACTTTCAAACAGATACAAAATAAATCATTTCTTCATCAAATAGAATTCTTCTTCAACAACAACAACAACAACAATGCAGTGTTTTTTTCCGCTGAACTGAACGGTGACATTTACGAGTGATGACCTCACTTTTGATCTCACACCATCCTGACAGGTTTGACAGACACGGGCCCTGGCCCTCGTTACCATTTCCACCACCTACCCAAGTCGCTGTCTGATCTCAGAAAGCGTTGCTCTGATGACTTTCACCACTTCGGCGCCGCTCTGCTGTTCGGAGCAGACAGACACACCGCTGCAGGGGCTACTTTCTCCACAACACCGTCAGTGTGTGTTAGTGTGACGGAGCGTTGTGCTTCCACGCTGAGACTGGCAGAGATGGAGAGGTTGAGTTAAGAGTGTGTCAGTGTGTGTGTGTGTGTGTGTGTGTGCGCCTGTCAGATGGGGATTTGCAAGATTTAGATGGGAAATGTGTGTGACATGACCTTTTCGCTGTTCTTTGCAGCTGAATGTGCATATTTGGTTTACATTGTGTAAACACGTTTGTGTGTGTGTGTGTGTATGTGTGTGTGAGCTGGCCCTGTTTTTCTCTCATAGAGGAATCCTGGAAACATTCGGGTAAAGAAGGAGCTTTAAAGGGGGGTGTGTCTGTCTGAATGGGGGAGTGGTCAGCTTACTGGGTTCATTTTCACATTAGGATAGACAAATGGGCAAACGTCTCATGTTTGAGGCTTCTTGGCATTTGTACTGTATTATTACAGAGATGGTCTGATGTGGGTGAGGAATACAATGTGATGATAATGTCTCAAAAAATCAATTTCATTTAAAAATCATTGATGGATTTCCCCTGCCTGTTCCTACAGTAGGTCTCTGTAGTCGTTTCATTACAGTATTATTAAAGGTCACATATTCTCCTCCTCTTCAATCAGTGTAAATAAGCTCCTCAAAACATGTGTGTGAAGTTTCTTGTTCTAAATCCACTCTGATCCTGTATTTGATCATGTCTATAAACCCCTCTATTTCAGCCCTGCTCAGAACAGGCTGTTTCTGTGTCTGTATCTTTAAATATGTAAATGAGCTGTGTCTGACCACGTCCCCTCTCTGGAAGGGCTTGGGTGTACTCTGTGCTTTCTCGCTCCATGTCCTATTGTTTACGGTGAGAAGGCAGACTCAGAGGGCAGAACAAACACCTAGCTGTGGGAGTGTCACCCACCTGGGGGAGGGGCTACTGCCCTTTGTGATGTCATGAAGGGAAAATCTCCAAACGGCCTGTTTGAGCACACATTTTCTGAAAAGTGAAGCAGGTAAAAGACGGAGAGGATGGACTTTTCTCATCATTGGGGGGTTTGTAGACAGACTAGAGACACATATTAGAGTTAGAGAAAAATAGTGGAAGTGGACTTTTAGTGCCATGTGGAATTTGTCAAACTTACAGTTCAAATCAGATATTAGTTGCAATAAGAGCTTGGATTCTGGTGAAACCAAAGTAAAGAAAAGGGATCGGGTAACTTTGGGACCTCAGGCATCACATGAACAATGCAGGAGGTCTGGCCAGTAAAGAGAGAAGAAGCTCTCAGACTCTATGATAGATTAATGGTGGATTCATGTTGGGTCTCTGTAAATGAGATTACACTGTCTATGTCACTGAAATAAGGGAAGAGATACCAGAAGTTAAAAAAAACCTCTTGCCCAAATGAAGACATTTTAATCATGACATGGAAATAAAAAAATCACCAGGGACAAACTGGCACTTTTCCCTTCAGTGAGGACGATTGCAAAGTGCATTTCGAAGCTGCATAAACCCTCCTGCATCTATACATTAGACCCTGCACAAGAAAAGCAATACATGCCACTTGAAGATGAAAATCCCATTAGGCAGATTATTCTGCTTTGTATTCCGCTGCCATTAAAGTTAATGAGAATCAACATTAGGAGTAACATATTGTTCCTCTGTGAGGCTGTGTGCTCTGCAGACTTTACAGAAGACAAAATGTTGCACCATGTGGTTCAGCATGTCGGGAAGATGCTCATGTTCTGCATGGCCGAGCCTTAGGCATGAGATTGCATGTGCGGTATCTTCTCTGCCTCTGCATTATCTTTCACTACGTCTCCCGAAGGCCTCCTATCAATCAACATGACAATGAGACATGGTTGCACTGCAGCCCTGAGGGGAGGATAAGTGGAGGATGAGGGAGCGAGAGAAGGACAGCGGTAAAACATGTTTAAGATATAAGTGGAATGCAGTGGTCATCCATCGGTGTTTGACAAATAACAAGATAATGCCAGAGGCCAGAGTCATATTTTACAAATCATATCACACATACAATACAAAAAGAGCAATGCTGCTATCCAAAAATATGAGAGTGAAGAGAATGTCGAGCTGTGCAGTGCTTTTTCTTTTTCTCCTTGTCCTTCAATTCACTTGTTATATATATTCCTTGTGCGTCATAAACACTTGCGGGAAACTTTTCTAGACATGGACAATGGTGACTCATTTTCACTTATACACAACTTTACCCAAGTTACACTAGGGATGGGTCTTTATAGTAATCTGAATATTTTAGTATGTGTACTCGGGTACACGCTAGTTAGATATTTTTCTGTTTAAAAACAGTCAAACGTGGACGTCCGGTGGTCTGCTCTGTATTCTGCGGTGTGTCATCATCATTACTGTGTGTTGGTAGGACAGCGGCCCTCAAATCAACTTTTTAATCAAACAATTAAAAAGTGATGGTGACGTATGACTTTGTGGTGAGAGCTGTCCATGAGTCTGTAGTAACATGTCGTCATTTTGCTGCTCTTTCCTCTCACATCTTTTCCACTCTCGTAGCTCCTGTTCTCCGTGATGGTGACCATCAGCTCATAGAACTTAATGGAAGCATATATCCTGTCACCACTTTGGTCATTTTGCTACGAGCTCATCCGGACATAAGACGACTTTTCTTCACTCTGGTGTCATCACAGTGACGTGAGCTAACAGGGTTAGCAAAGATGTCCGTCTGTGCTGGTTTCTCCTTGTGCTTGAAATGCATGTGGTTAAATATTCTGAGTATTTCTATGACATGCAAGTTTAACTGCACGTTATCCTTGTTTTTTTCTGTTTGTAATGTGCTCTCGTTAGACTTACTGTAGCTGCCGTAAAGCAGTTGTTGTTGCCGCGATCCCGGTCCCGGTGCACATACGTACATTCATTAAGGCAAACCCAGAAAGCTCGGTTTCGCATGTGAAGCTGACTGAGTCCAACTACTGTAGCCGATCACAACACTTGGGCGGATGCACGACTACAAATACATTACTGGAATAATCGTTTCAACTCGTACCCATCATCATCTGGAAACCTTTTAAACTATGTCTTATGGTAACAAACACATAGGCCAGGTGGACGGTTTCTATGGTGCTATGGAACCAAACCAAAGGGTCTCATCACTTTCTGCCTCTCTAAGTCCGTCACTGCAAATGTATCCGGTTAGATCGAGTGCAGATACTTTAACAGCTATGTGCGACATCGAGAACATGTCTTCTTCTAACATCAATCCATTCTGTGACCTCTCAATTGTCTGTCTGTCATTTGTCTCCCGATTCCTTTTCCTTCAAATCAAATCTTTAAGCCCCTCCATCTTGCTCTCTCCGGACTTCAAACTGTTTCTCTGTAATACAGCCCTCAGCACATAAATTAGCATCCGTCAAGCCTCTGTGCTGAGAGCTTTGGCAGAGATCTACTCTCTTATTTAGCTCGGTGGAACACTTCAGCACCCTGGCACCTTCAGTCATCCCGTTATTTACTCTGGCTCACAGGTAATGGAGCAGACGACTGGTGAAGCCGTGTGTGAGAGAGAGGAATGACATACCGCTCCTGGAGCCAGAATGGACATCTGGCCTTCTGATGCCGGGAGGCCGAGTTGCAAACTGAGGATATACAAATGTTTACAGCAGAAATTAACAGCTGGCCAGGGGCGGTTTAGGTGTACAGAGCTTATCTGACGGCCGTCAGCGGTGCCGTGTGCCTTATAGAGCCAAAATAGTAAAAACTGAACAACTTGCTTTAGAGGCACACAGATGTTTCATGTCATTTTCACTCTCCTTTTTTGTCTTGTTTTTTGTCGTATTGACTACAAATTATGCAGGCTGGGGAAAAAAACGATGTTCCACTACATCCCTGGAAAGGCTTCTTGGGAGCATACATCTTTCAAAGTGCGAGCGGCTTTTGTGCTGCGACTAGAAAGGGATAAACAACAGCTTTTTGTTGGAACAGCCATCACGCTTTTTGCAAGTGCAAGCTGCTGAACTTTAAGACGCTGATAGAATTTTAAAGCAGAGATTTTCTTTTTTGTTTGTTACCCAAGATGTGAAAACAGAGGGCATGGTTTAATTTTTCAGGAGTCACAGTTAGAAGCAGCTCGCTGTTCTCAAAGCCACACTGAATGAGAAAAGACTTATTGTTTTATGAGTGACTAAGAGAACATACAAAAAACAATAATATCAAAAATAGTTTTTCTCTATTGACTTAAAGGCAGGGTTGGTCATTTCCTCCAGATTCACTTTTTAAGATTTTGGTTGAAATTGTCTTTAGGTCCTGACAGAAATTAATAACTTGTGCTTTGAAAAAGGAGCAAAGAAAATCCCTCATCTGTATCAGTTTGTAAACCTGTAAAAACTTTGACCAATGTCTGCCACGAGGTACCAATCTGATGAACCAATCACACGCCTCCCTGTCTCCCTGCTCGCGCTCTACTCTTCGAGTGCTCTAGCTCACACTCAAAGAGCGTCACCGATGACTTTAGGAGTTTATACTGAGAGTTTACTTCGCGCTGAATGAGACATGAGACGACGTAGTTTCTACACAATGCAAGAGATGAGCTGAGGTCCACTTCTGGAGCAACGTCGCTCAAGTGAGGGGGCGTGGCTTTAGAGGGAGCACAGAGGGGAGGGGGTGGGTATAGACGGAGCACAGAGGGAATAAAAAGAAAAACGGCTCCATCTTGATTTTGAAAACGATGCATGTTGGACGCATAGCTGACATGATTGACAGGTGGGCGCGGTGTAACGGTTTGTCAGGAGGTTTAAAGCCCGCCTCAGCTCCAGCTCTCAGCCTGTCGTTAGGTTGACTGAAAGTTAGACTGAGACAGCATTTCCAACATGGAGACCGCCATTGATTAACTGGTGCCAACTGAGATGGTCCTCAGAGGGGCGGCCCAGGTTTTGGTCCAACCTGTGGCTCCTTTCCTGCACGTCATTCTCCACTCTCTCTCTCTCTCACCCTGATTTCCTGCTCTATCCACTGGCCGAAACTGTGGACCATAACAAATATCTTCTCATTGCTTCTTCTTCATTATTCACACTTCTTATCGTTTTTGGGATATTGAACAGCGTTATCGCACGTTGCATATTTTGTCTCATATTGTGCAGGCCTGGAAAGAAATGCGAAAGAATGAAATATTGAATAAAAGAACTTTGTTATGAGCACCAGCCAGCAGACTGTGAAATCTTAATCAAGCTGAGTTAATTAGAAAAACTCATTAAAATAAAGCATAATCACTAAATCTCATTCTCCATCAAATGTAAGTGTTTGATGAGATTTGAAATCTGCAGCTGAGCATCAGACCAAATAAACAACGAGGAGGAGAAAACCAAAGAAGAGAGAGGGGAGGAAATCATGAAGTAGGCCAAATGACGAGAGGACCCCCGATAGGTTGAGTGTTCACATGAAGTAAGACCAGAGTGACCACACACCACACACACCACACACACCACACACACCACACACACCACACACACCACACACACACACACACACACACACACACACACACAGGAATCAACACATACATACACTGAAGCTCAGAGCCTGATCTGTCTTCCTCCTGCTTAATCTGACAGCCATGTCAGTTTCAATAAACCTCTGTTTGCAGCTCAGGCTCTCAGCTCTCCACCTAATTGCATTACCTCTCAGCTACCTGCGCTGTGTTTTATTCTGATGATACCGAGGCCGACATGAGATGTGAGCTATTGGAAACATTCAGAACAAAGTGGCCGCTCAGTTGTCTACATTACTTTGCACTTGAAGGTGAAAGTCAGTGACTTCTACAGTGTTGAAACATGAGCACACAACACAACACAAATGTGAACAGCGTGCATACAAAGAACACACTTATTAAATCCCACAGGAAGCCTTTTCTATTATGTATTCATCACTCTGTGCCGGGGACGCTGTTCTCCTGAAATATTGATGATAGTGACTAGACATTGTCTTTGTGTTGTTCCAATGTGAACAGCAATAAATATGTAATTCTGTTACCACTTCTGTGTGTGTGTGTGTGTGTGTGTGTGTGTGTGTGTGTGTGTGTGTGTGTGTGTGGCATATTAAATGGAGTGTGTGAAATAGGAATATCTACATTAAAAGTCCTGCAAAGTTCTTCTATCTGAAAGCAAAAACCTGCTACCATTTGTTTGTTCATCCACATGCTTTTAGCAAAAAGACAATACAGCAGCCTGCAGTCAGTGTGTGTTAAGAATGGCAGACACACACAGACATGTAGTCATCAGGGGGATTTTTGAATGACTTTAATATCACAAAGTTGTGTTTATCACGAGCTAGCTTGGTAATCTTTCAGTTTTTAACACCCCTCCTAAGCCTGAAGGGTGTGTGGGTGCAGTGTGATGTCACCGTTGGGTGTGGAAACAGGTGTGACATAACATGTTTCTAACCCTCATCATCACTAACTGATAGTGATGCAGGTTTGTTCAGAAGTGCAATTAAAGAGGGGTGCTCACACTACAAGGCAAACGGGCCGATTTCGGACCCCATTCCCCCCTCCCGACCAAATTCAGCAAAAGCCTGATTATATGACGGTTCAAAAGATGATCTTGCCAGATTAAGAGTGATTTTACCCTCCCTGATCGATCAGGGCCGCGACTATTTGAAATCCTGGGGAGGACAGCCGAGCATGGAATCTGTGCTTTTTCACTTTTTATCAAAACCTAGAACAGCCTGAGGCAGATACTGATATCGATTTTAAGGTTTTTACTTGTCGACAGAATTAAGTAAACACATAGAATGTAAATCTGTGACTGACTGGTGAACAGTCCAGGGTGTAACCCCGCCATCCATTAAAGGTAATGGATGGATACAGTGTAGATCCACTCTATACGTCTCCTTCAGTGGATTGGCTTTAGACGTCGTGATACTGGATACAACAGCACCACTTTTTCCTACACTGCAGGCTGTTACCTAAAAGTCACAGACAGTCGATCGACATTGAATTGGCCACTTATTCTCTCCTCGTCCCGCCATTGGCCCACAAATGATGATATGTGGTCACGTTGACACGCACAACACAGCTTCACCTCAACAAATGTTGTCTGGTCAGTGACAGCAGTGACACTGATTGGTCGTGTAATGATGGTCTGGTATTGATTTGTTCAGCTGCAGACAGAAGACGTTTAGCTTAAAGGTAGAAATGATGGGCCCGTTTCCACAGGTCGTTTTAACCCTTCAAGGGGACGCAGGAGAGAAGAGCTCAACTAGCAACTAGTTAAAGATAGCGTAGTGATGTTTTGCTGTGATTTCACTATAAATCTCACTTCAATTCATGATTTAATTTTAAATTTAACCACATTTTTGTACATATTTTCACAATAATTGGTCAAATATTTGATTTGAAAACATTCTAAATATCTGTATTTTTGGAAGTCATCTGTCGACCCCCCGTTTCAGTGGCTTAGGACGTCCCCATTGTTTCAGTGATGAACTATTTTGGGTTTTTTTTAAACTCTGCTGTGTGTGTTAGTGAACAGGCTAAGTGACGTGCTGCTCGTTTGAAAACGGCCCACACTGGTTCTATTTCTGTGAAGTTCCACACACACCTTCACTTTATTTGCAGCGGGACAAATCACCAGAAACGAAAAGCGAGAAACATATCTCATCCCACCCTGCACCATCTCTCTCAGTGTTTCTGCTCGTTTATTATCAAAGTCCATCTGCTGCAGTTCACCCTCCTCTCTGCTTGTTAGGAAAAGGTGTTGAATAAAACCCACACTGTTTATTTGGCCTTGTTTTATAAACACTAAGTCTGCCATTTGATTTCTACTTAACCACGTATTTATGTTCAGTTTATTTCATGTCTCCTGTCTAAAGCCTCAGTGTGAATCTCCATGTTCTTTTATTATAGCTGCTTTTATTGAACATGTAAGAGTACACACTTTGATGAACGCTGCACGCTGCTGCTCTACCCAGATTCTAAAACGATAAAAGGAAATTGAGTGTGCTGACCCTTCTGTTTTCTTGTAATTCTTTTTGTGGTCGTGCATCTGAAGATTTGTTACTTATTGAGCGTTCTCCTTTTTCTGCTGTTTGAATATACAAACTTTCTCATGAAAAATATATATGTATGTACAATTTAACATCTTCAAAGTACATTTCAACTCTTGTCAGTAAATGTGTAATAATCCTTTAAGAAGGGTCGGCTATCTGTTTGAAAAGAAATCTTAATCAGGATCCCTAAATAGTAACAAGACACAGACACCGTGCTGAAACATGGCAGCAACAAACGTCAACCCTTTAACATCAGGAAAACATTACATGCCAGGGTTTACATGATGATGGCAGAACTCCACATTCATCTATGGAGTAAGACGCACTTCGAAACAGAAGATCATCTGAGGGACTGACTGAACATTTACAGGAATAAGAACCCGTGAAAGTTGTTCACACTGGGGATGTGCGTGTTTAGTCACCACAATGACTTGTTAGTTAAACACATTTTTAATCTGACAAATATTAAGTCCAAGCTGTAATGCAGCCTCCAGCCACCAGCCGGGGCTGTAGTCATAAACCGGCTGAAGCTCCAGTTAGTGGGCCTTCTCTCCTCTCTCTACAACCCTGATGTAAACAAGCACAGTGAACAGCAGCGCTGTTAGCCTGTATTCTGATCTAGAAAATGGAGCTATAAATCTGAGCAGGCTGTGTCAGGTTAAAACTGGCATATCGACCGCAGCAATGAGTAACTACACGTACAACAGGAATTTGGATGTTAACTCGAAGGAGGACCCGAGGCCTGCGGTGCTAGCACTGCTAGCATTAGCCAAAATCGGCAAACCATGTTACATCGTTTAGCCGCAGACAGTTTGAAATAAATCTTTTTGACTGTTTTCTGAGAGCTTTCTTTCCTTCAGAGTAGAAATTCTAAATGTATCTTTATTGACTATGAAACTGCTCATCCTGGGAACATCCCGAGCTCACATTTTAAGGGCTGGATGGTTTTACAAACCATCTGAACATCAGAGATAACGATGCTCTGACTGCTTTACAGATGGATCCATCCTATGAAATACAAATATTTGCTGTTACATTTTAAATGTGAAATATTTTATTTGAGAAGCTGTGCTGAGGAGCTTTGGGCATTTCTTCTTCATGGATTAGCTGTCTGGGGGAGAGTGGGGTGGCTCGGTGACTTCATGTGATGTTTTAAACATGTAAAGAAACTACCGACCACTGGTTTGTGCATGTTAATGATCACTACAGGTTTCTGTGTACTCCCGGGTTGCTTAACCACAGGATGCTGAGTCGGACATATTTCATTCTTTTCAGACTGATGGGCCTTTTGGGAGCCATAGAGTGACGCCGTCATAAGCGGGTCCATTAAGGAAATTAGAACGATCAATCAACATGGATTAATCCAACCTGCAATCACAAAGGAAGGCAAAGAATTTCAAATCTGGACAAAGATGTAGCTGGACAAACGTGTTCATGTGGGTATGAGTTGGCATTACCACAAACATTAAGACGTATTAATACACAGCATTACACTTACACAGGATTAGGTCCTTATGAGTCTTAAGCTTTGATAAGCAACCGTACAGCACTGCTTTCTGTCTGAAACTGAAACTCATCCTGAGCTTCAAGAGAACAGGAGTAAACTCTCAGTATCGTTTGTAAATCCCAGCAAAGAGACTGTACTCCACCGCAGCGATTGTAAGGTGAGTGATTCTGACAAGAAAAAATGGTTGTGCTTGTTAGAGCCGCTCCCATTCAAACGAGACGGATTTCTCAGCCGACAAATCGACTGAATGCTACATGACAGAAACAAAGAATGAGAGATTTGGGAAAACATTTTAGAAAAAAAAGCTTTTTCTGTTGTGGTTCAGCACATCTTTTATTTACCCAGGAACGGATGGGCCTTATCATCTGAGCTGACAGGTAATGCTATTTAAACTTTTCCAGGGAGAGGAAAAAGCCCAAGGCTCGGCAGTGCAGCACATCACACTGTAACATATACAAACACATCCTGTGTGAGCTGCTGCTGGATGCTGAGTGGAAGAGCGCTGTAAGGAAGCAGCATGCAGATAAGTCATCTTTTAATGTAATGACGGAGCAAAAATAAACACTTTAAGCATGCTGTTAGCATTCACTTTACATTTCTATCAACACCTATTGGTGTCCTTTCCAATATTTCAAAACGATAACGAAAAGCTCAGTCAACAATGGGTTGTGCTTAACGGAAAATTCAAACAGCAGTTTTATGTTATTATTATTGTTGTGAAGTGTCCAACAAACTTTCAGAGAGAGAAGCCCATCATTTAATTTCATCACTATTACTGTGACATATTTCAGTGCAGAGCTAGGATAAGGATATAAACCTGGCCAATTGAATTAGAAGAGAGTTAATTCAAAAATTTAAAGGCAGAATGTTCAACATTTTACACCTAATTACAGCAGAAATCCAGTCTCTCCTGTGTAAATGTGTCTCTGAGTCATGACTGTCTACAATGAGGGAGAAGCTCGAGTCCCGCTGGCTGTGTTGTTGTCAGAGCCGTGTTTACATGGACGGGACGGCCGGCTCCTCCCCTTGTGTATAAAAGCTGTTTTAGTCAAGAACTAGAGAGAAGAAGAACATACTCACTGATTATTTAGATGTTAGTAAGAGTTTTTAGATCACGCTCATTCTGTGTCAATTTATGTTCAATGTGAAGCTCCCTATCCCTCTTCCTGCATTTTATCCCATCTCTCCCCCTATCCCTTTCCAAGCCCGGCGCAGTCTAGGCCTGTGAAGACTGTTTCGTCATGAGCCGGGGATCCGGCCGAAGATTTCTGCCTTTTAATAAGGCAGTTTTTTCTTACCACTGTAACTTTTGCTGCTTTGCTAAAGTGCTCATGATGGATAGGCCGGATCTTTGTAACATAACAATAAGTAAGGTCTTTTACCTGCTTTATATAACATAACAATAAGTAAGGTCTTTTACCTGCTTTTTGTAACATAACAATAAGTAAGGTCTTTTACCTGCTTCTTGTAACATAACAATAAGTAAGGTCTTTTACCTGCTTTTTGTAACATAACAATAAGTAAGGTCTTTTACCTGCTCTTTGTAACATAACAATGAGTAAGGTCTTTTACCTGCTCTTTGTAACATAACAATAAGTAAGGTATTTTACCTGCTTTTTGTAAAGTGTCTCGAGATAACACTTGTTAACAGTTGACGCTATGCAAATAAAAATTGACTGATTGATTTGATTGAAGCTACAAGCTAACTAAAGAGCGCTAACATTAGCATGCTAACACAACAATGCAATTACAGCTCAAGCAAAGGACAAGCTTGTTCGCGATTTGCAATTAATGGTGCTTAATTATGGTGCGTTCTAATTCATAACTCCTCTAACTTATGTAACACTTTTATATAAAAAAAAAATCAAATGAAAACACCCCACAGGAGTAAAAAATAAAAATAAATTGGTTGTTGGAGAGTGACGCTGATAAGTCAGCCATTAGGCAGAGCTGTTGTGAGTGTCAGTGTGTGATAAGCCCTGCGGCAAACATCCACAGCTTCATGACACTATCACGCGCCGCTGACAGATGTGTAACATAGCGGCCAATATCCACGCTGCTGGTGTGATTAGTGCTGCCACATGATTATTGGGAGCAGGGAGAAGCCTGACGCGGGTTTTGGAAGTGTGTTTGTGTGGGTGTGTGTTTGTGTGTGAAGCGGGAGGCACATAGAGAGCAGAGTTAAGCGAAGGGGAAAGAAATAGAAGCAGGGAAGCTGACCGTAATTTCACCTGACTGCGTGACAAATGCGCAAAGCCCAGTGTAGTGGTGTGCATTTGTCTTTCCAGCCCACATGCATCTTAATTTAGCTTTGCAACCTCATCCTGATAGAAAATGAAAACATCTCCGAGCTTTCCTCTCCTCTCCGTAAATCTCAGCAATCACTCTCGCCTCCATTCAGCTCTGCTTTACAGCCCGGCACAGAGCAGTTCATCTAACCAGCAGCTGCACACAGGGCCCTCTCTGACGCACACACACAGGTACACAAACACACACCTAGACGAGGTGAAGTCGACCTGTCGAGTGTTTAGAGCTCACGTCCGTTTATCTCTTTCAGGCCCGTTTTTCTGCGGTGAGACTGCCGCTCTCATTCTCTGCCGTTATCTGTCAGGAGGAGCAGCTTCCTGTTTTTATCTCAGAGGAACGTGATCATGAGGCACTGCAGGCTGGAAATCACAAGATTTAAAACTGTCCTGAGCTTGTGAGTTAAGCTTATAGAAGGAAGAGGCTGCGGGTGTATCCATCCTTTCATCTAGCTGTTTCACGATCAAGACAGCCATGATTGTAAGACGTTCTGTTTCTTTACAGACGTTCCTGTATAGTTTATTTTTAAAATCTAGACTTCAGTGTTGTTGGATACAACCACCCCTCTGATACTGGTGTGATTTATTAGTGTTTCCCATATTTATGGTGGTCCATAAAGTATATTTCCAACCATTTTAAAAATGTATTCATCAATTGCCGCATGCACAAGAGCGAGAGAGAGAGAGAGAGAGAGAGAGACATTGAGAGCAACATCCAGAGAACCAGAGAGAGCGAGAGAGAGACTGAGAGAAAGAGAATGAGGGAGAGAGAGAGAGAGAGAGAGAGAGAAAGAGAATGAGGGAGAGCGAGAGAGAGAGAGAGAGAAAGAGAATGAGGGAGAGCGAGAGAGAGAGTGAGAGAGAGAGAGAATGAGAGAGAGAGAGAGAGAGAGAGAGAGAATGAGGGAGAGAGAGAGGTCTGTTGCTGGACATCATCAGCACTGAAATTGAAATATATTTCCCATGAGTGTACTGACTGCTAAAATAACTACAAAACATAAAAACAATACAATCCTTCATTGGCGTCCACTATATCACTTGTGATCCCTTATTATTATTTATTATGACTTTTATTATGATTATTGTTGTCATTTCTATGCGGGCCAGCCTCCGGGGTTGGTTGATTATTTTCGACGTTGTAAGATGTCAATGTGTTTGTTTTCTGATTGATTGAAAAACCAATGAAGATAATTGATTATTAATAATAATAATCCTTCATTTGCTTTGTGTATGCAGTGCGGTCATCCATACACGACTGTTTCACACATCAACATTCATCTGATAACGTAAATCATTACTCCTCTGTGTTTGTGGAAGAAGAACCTGACATACGGTACTTTGCAATATGTTACATAACTTACTGAATATGGTAAATGGACTTGAGCTTGTATAGATCGTTTCTAGTCTTTTGACTCCTCAAAGTGCTTTTACACCGCAGGTCACACGTACACATTCACACAGTGAATGCTGTGTAAAGAGTCCATCAGAAGTAACTAATCCCATTCATACACCACCAATGAAGCAGCAACAGCAATTTGGGGTTAAGTGTCTCGCCCAAGGACACATCGGACACGTGGCTGCAGGCGCTGGGGATCGAACCCTTGACCTTTCAGTTGAGAGACGAACGACTCTACTCACTGAGCCACAGCCGCCCCAAGGGGAGCCAAGAGTTCACTGATTTCAGATTTCCCGTTCCAATTTACAAGAACAACAGTCGTCACAATACCTGATGTTTAAACACATATCAATGATGACACATCAATATGATTATACTACCTGTTTGATACCTCAGAGACACAAGTGAAAGCCCTGGACACCAAAAAGGGTGACCTTTAATTACCGAACCTGCACACACAGCTCGTAAATTAGAAAGACATGAAACACATAACAACTCTTTATGAATAATGTAAACAGTATAAGGCAAATTAAGGAGGATTTTACTGAAAACAGAGTCGACTTTATGACCTATTTTTAATGATTCCATCTCAGTTATCACTCAAAACCCAGCTGATGAGTGTGGAGGTGTCTGCATCTGCACAGATCAACACATTTACTACTCTGTTCCAGATAATAAAAAGGGAATGAGACAGAGAGAGAGAGAGATGAAATGAAGAGCTGCAAATCAAAGAGGAGTGAAATGTTGTGTGAAACAAACAAGCAGAGCAGAGTTAAGTCTTATTAGAGCATCCCCTCTCATCCTTTGTTTTCTCCTCATCTGTCTATCTATACTGCATCCCTGTTGCCCTAAGAGACGTGTCACTTCCTCCTTGCAGCGCTTCCTGAAATAGCAGCAGTGCCCTGAAAGGCGTTGAGCTGCCTCACATAAACACTGTCTCCAACAAAGCCCTTTGGATACAGTACATACAGTATACGGGACTTACTGTGCGACTCATCGAAAATCAGTGTTGGTAGCATTATTTATTCATGGCGGCTCACGCATGCATTTCTCGGCTTTCTTCTGCTCCCTACATATTTCTACCAGGGGCCGTTTTCATTTTGGTACGATTACAGTGTGTCATGTCATGAGCCACATTCTGCAGCAGGCCGTCTCAAATCCCCTGGAAGGCTTTTTATTTCATGTTTGTCTTTTGTTACAAGGACAATGGTTTGCATTAATAAAGAGTCTCAGTTTTCCGGTTGCAGATTATAATTGCTTCATTTAGTATTGTTCCTCCTGGTGTGCACAGTTTGAGATGTTTCTGAATGATTTAAACAACCTGCTTTAAAACACGTTAAACTTCAGACTATTATTAACAGCACGTCTGCTTTTGTCGAATTCATCTATTGATGGTTGTGATACATTTATTACTGATGGCACTATTTGTCTTGTTTTTGTTTACCCTGTTTTTTCTCATTGATGGTATATGTATTTTTCTATCTATTTTTTTTATTAAATTGGGTTCCACTAGAGGCTGGCTGCAGGATCACCGGAACTCACATACACACCCATTCAAAAAGCCTGTTTTTACAGCAGAGATTAACATGATTACAGCCTGGTTCAAAAAAAAAAAATAGGTCTGATTGGCTAAATGTTTTGATGACTCATCAGTTTTGATTTGATGAAGGATAAGAGTTATTCTCAATAAGTCGTGTAGCTGACATGATTGACAGGTGGCCGCGGTGTAACGGTTTGTCAGGAGGTTTAAAACCCGCCTCAGCTCCAGCTCTCAGCCTGTCGTTAGGTTTGACTGAAAGTTAGACTGAGACAGCATTTCCAGCATGGAGACCGCCATCGAGGGGACTCCAGCGCCCCCTGCAGGAACAGACGGGTGACGTCACTCAGGCTTCATCCAGTAATATTTACAGTCTAAAAGGTAACATAATCCAACACTAACTGGTGCCATTTTTTGTTAAAAAACAAGCTGTGTGCAATATTTTCTCTAAGGAGAAAGTTTTTCGAGACAAAGAAAAAAATATGCCTTTTTTGTTTTTCTTGGAGAAATCACAATAATCTCGTCTGACTTTTCTGCCACACTGCTGTTATCTGTGGTACGTTTTCAGACTGATAATACGATGTAGAAAAAAAAAACCTGATACAAAACAAGGTTCCCATCATGGCTATAGCCTCATTTGTAGCGTCTGGTATATTGTGTGAGACTTCTTCAGAAAAGATGTTCAAGGACTTCTAAAAACTGGGGGAAAAGAAAGCTGTTGAGGAGGATCTACTCGACATGTGGGAATGCCTTTCTAATGTTGTCTCAAGCTGATGGTGGTGGTTTGCTAACAATCGCAAGCTGAGCTGAATTATTTAGACACAAGTCTCATAAATGGATGATAATGAAATAGGTTTAAAAAAAATGTAATTTCTTTGTTATTTCATCACCCTTCCACTTTAAACACACAGTGGGTCACAATGTATTAATTCCCCAGAACTGCAGCAATCATTACTGTCACTATTCAGACAAAGGCAGATGTGTTTTTATGACAGTAAAAGAACCGTCCGACTGTGTTCAACACAGGCATGTATGTGAGAGCAGGAGAATAGTGCAGAAATGAGCTGGAGAAATAAAAGAAAAAGTCTACAGCTACCCTGCAATTATTCAGTCTCACACCAGGCATTTAATATATTCATCTCTGAGGGAAAGAAATGAGACAGAATGAGAAGCGGGAGGAGAAGGGGAGAGTGGTGGGAGAAGAGGTGTCTGGAGGAAAAGAAATAATCTCAAGTCATGCTTGGTGTTCTTTTACGACCTTATCAGCCCACGCCAGCCAAGTCACCACACAAATACGGCCGGCTTTTTTGTCAACACAGACTTAATACAACCCAAAAAAAATCACCGGGCAACAGAGGCGGAGGCTTGGTAAACACTATTAGTTTATCAGCAGAGAGAAAGCATGAACACGCTTGAGTAGGACACTATCAGCACCCGAGCAAATAACCAGCTTATGGCGGAGGAAACGATGAGCTAGTGACCTGTAGACAAAGCTTGATGCATGCTGGGTAATTGAGACAGCATATTGCTGCAGAGCAACCTTCCCCGAGACATAACCATCATATAATGTGATGTGGAGAAATTTCTCATTTACGGCCGGGTAATAGCACTTAGGCCAGAACAATGGCCCTCTCTACTTGGAAATTGGATAGACCTTCTCATTAATATGTATTGGTGTTAGCAAATGGGCTAAGGCTGGGATGGCATGGTGAACGGTTCTGAAGTTTGCACACAGCAAAGGAAACAAAGTCAGGGAGCAGAGTGCTACATGGGAGCAGAGGCCGGGCTCTCGAGGAGGCGGAGCTCCCGCAACCTTCAGCGAGATGATCTGCCACTACTACTACCACCCGATAAATAAAACCCAGCCTCCACCATCGGACTGTGTCGTCCCCTAAACCACCGGCGTCCTCGTTCATGCACGATCTGCTCCGACCTCCACCTCAACGGCAAGAAAGTGTGGACGACAGGAACGCGAGGAATACAAAGCAGAAATCCTTCCTTTATCGTATCCAATCTCCCCCCCATCCCATTTTTCTTAACAAAGAGTAAAGTTGTTCACCTGATCTTTTGGAAAGCGTCTCGAGATAACACTCGTTATGGATTGGCGCTTTACAAATGGTGATTGACTGATCGATCGATGAGGAAAAGCACAAATGTGTTTTTTTTTTTTTTTTAAAAAGACGCAGCCAAGGTTCAAGCACACAATGGTTTTCTTCAAATGTTTGAGAGAATTGAACATTTTTGTTTAATAATAAAAGAAACGGAACATTTTTTAGGTAACAAATAGATAGAAGTGTTGGGGAAAAAACCAATTCACATCAGAGTTAAGGCTGTCGCCCAACCGGCGTGCCCATGAACGGAGGAAACCGCCATAATCGCACGTGGAGTCTTCTCCCTCCGCCTCGTGTTCAGACGGACACAAAGGCAGCTGCACTGCTTCAGTCAGAACTCGGAAGATCCTGAATCAAGTCAGAACGTTGATTGTGAATCATTTTTCAAAACAGACTTTCGTACGTCCCAGAAGTTCTAAAAGCCGGGTTGAGCACGGCAAACATGCTGCTGGCATTTTCTGATGTGGTTCCTCTTCCTTTGTACACCGATGGAGCATGAGGTGTCACGGTCTTTGCTCGTCAGCTGCGACGCAACGCAACCTTGTGCTCCCTGGTAGAAGCGGGCCCGTCTATGGAGCAGTTTCAGACCTTCTCTTTTTCATTAAAGACGTTTGGGCGCTTTGTGGATTCTACGATCTCATGTTGTCAAAAACGACCATGCTGACACTCCACTTTCACATCAGCACTATTTCTTTTTCTCGGCTTCTTTCAGGACCCCAACAGTCTTCAAAGGTTTTGAAATAGTTTGTTTTTGGAGAAGATTTTAAGTTTTCCCTCTACTGTCTTCATGTTGCACCGCTCGTTTAGGAGCTCTCTTTTAACGAGCGTGGACCTTTTCTGCAGAAGCTAACGGTTAAAGTGCGAGGTTAATCCCTTGATGCAGGTGTCTTAACTTTCTGGACAAGAAGGATGATCGCCATGTGAGTCTCCTGTGTGTATCAGACAGCACTTAAGCTGTAAAGGCCAATAAATGCTCTCCCATCACCCGGCCATTATGCACTGACTTTTTCACCCCGCCTTCCTCCCAGCGAGTATAGTAATTTGTCACATTCAAAACCTCAAAACTGTAATGTGCAATCTTCAATTTCAGCCCGGTGCACAGCTCTATTAAAGCGGTCGGTGGTTATGTGCCTTTCTTATAATACTCACTGAAGAGGGTGACAAATGGAGTTTCCACTCAGTGTTCTAGTCGTTCTGTGTTCGCTTCGTCGTCAGGGGATTTTAACAAGAATAATTCAGATCAAAACTTCGATCTTGAGACCCAGAGGGTTTTTTTTTTTTTTTTTGGGATTGCTCTTTAAACACAATTCACAGACAGCGGAGGGATGCTGTTGAGGAATCATCACAATAACAGGGTCTCCTGCTGCTTGATCTAGAAGTGATGCGTCTCTGTGTGGTCCAGAGGGTGGAAAGGAACAGTAAAGCAGAGAGCAGAGGATACATCATGCTGATTTGGTTACAGACATAACTACAGCAGATGTGGGGATAGATAGAAAACTTTTACAATCCAAAAAGTGAAACTTAGTGGTGGAGCTACACTTTTGGTTGGAAATGTCACTTTTTTAAGTGTTTTTTTTTAAGAGAATGCTTTCAGTAAATCTCAAACTAAGGCAGGATCCGAGCACAATAGCGCTGGCTGTGGCTCAGGAGCGCTTGCGTGAAGCTTTTCTCTCGCTGCACATCCGTCACTATGCTTTAGAAGCGGTGCCGGTGGGGTACGGCGCTCCCCATTTGACAGAGCAGAACCACAACATTCACGGAACACGTCACTGTAAACCTAATTTTAACCCCGAGTGGTTGTTTGTTTTTTCAGATCTTTCAAACTTTTGGGGGGAGCGCAGATAGCCTGGCGGTTATGCCGTACGCCTCTAAAAGTCCTCGTCGCAGTGGCCCGCGGGTTCAAATCCGACCTTGCTGCGCGTCATCCTCTACTCTCTCCTCCCAAGGGGTTTTCCATTTCTTCTGTCTCCCCACTTGTGAAGAAACTTGATCAGTAACACACAAATTGCACTCCTCAGACAGACACACAAACACACTTTTCATTCAGTCAAAAAACTCTTCATATTTTTGGCACGGTCTTATCCAGAGAGAATCATTCACACACAAACACACACACACACACACACACACAGACATAGACACAGTCCATTCGAACTCCCCGGGCTACGAGTGAGCAGATAAAGTGTACTCCTCGAGTGACTCCCCCTGCTGCACCTAGCGCCCGCGACATGCAGAAGATTGTCATGCCAGATTTGTTCGACACGAAGCGATGGGAAGGAAACATAACTGCAGGGAATGTGAGATAGAGATGAACATCCAGTTTGAAAAAAACATGAAAAGGGACCACAGAGCGGAGGCGGGAGGGGGGGGCGGGGGGGCTCAACCGGTACCAGCTATACTGCACATATCCAAACGAGCTGAATCATGCGTCTCGTGATAATCAAAGAAGTCAAATGAGCACTTAAGCTGATGAGAGTAAACTCTGTGCCGAGGTTCTCTTAGGACACGAGTTAAACTAGCTTTTGGGAACATGACACATTGGCGTGAGTCTTCTTTCTGACTGATGGCGTGGAATCTTTCAGACGGACATCACAGAGCTGAGGTTGTGAGTCAAACAAACATTAGTCCCGGCCCCTGCTTTGGATCCGAGCGCGGCAGCACAGAATTATTCTCCTCGTGGCGATCATAAGCCTTCCATCGTATAAATAACAGCCTTTGATTGACAGTTCTCTCATGTGGTTACACATTGAACCCGCAGAGAAGAGAAGGGAAGAATTATCAGCCGAGGAAAAAATATGACTATGTTCTCTCCCTCTCTCTCCCAGCAGGAAGCCACCTTGAGAGTACGAACGCCCTGAGACTTTCAGCTAGAACAAATCCTTGTTCTCAGTCCATGTTAATGTAATAAAGTGCAGAGTATGAACAAGCCCCATAGGGAGGGCCTTTGATCACAGCAACAGATCCTTTATGCCTGCCATATTTCAATCAAGAGAAGGAAACCCGTCTCTTTTTTGAGCAATGCAACCTTTAGAAATCTGTTTCCCTCTGCTTAATCACAGACACACACAAACAATCCTTACTCTGCTTCCACATCCGTCCTCCTCCTCCTCCTCCTCCTCCACTTTCTCATTTTCACTATCGAGCCCCCACCTCTTCATCTCCGGCTCACAGCCCCTGATGAGTTTGTGAGTCACCGAGGAGAGATGGGGGATTTCAGAGAGAAAACCCTACAACACTCTGAACCTCCGGTGGAGGCTGATAATCCACGGATGCTAAGAGGTGGCTACCAAATGCAGCTAATACCCCGAAACAATTGCTATCAGCGCGACTCCCACTGAGATGACAAGGCCCTGCACACATCTGGCTGCCATTGTGTGCAAACAGTAAGCTAATGTTTGTGTAAAAGAAAACAACTACAGCACAATAGGAGATGAAGCTCTGTGAGTTTGGTTTGTGCAGCAGAAAAAGCAGATTGTCTACGGGTTGTCGACACATCATGAATAATGATGAGAAGTCGCTGCTGGATCAGTTAACCCTTTAGATCAGGATGTAGAAAACTGCATTTCTAAAAAGACTGACTCGACCTTCCTATTGTAACAGGAGCCTATACACTACTTTGATGTAACTAGCAGCTGATTAAGACATTAGCTACCATGACAAATTTAGAATGACGTGCATTAAAGGCTTTATATGTGATTTTTCACACTTAAATAGAAATCAAGTATATCCTCTGAAAATAACTCTGTGAGTCATGACTGTCTACAATGGGTGTAACACCCGAGTCCCACTGTCTGTGATGTTTTCAGAGTTTTCAGAGTCCTATCTTCACTTTGTTTACATCGCCCGGACGGCCGGCTGACTCCTCCCCTCGTGTATAAAAGTTGTTTAATTGAGGGACTAGAGAAAAGAAGAATAACATACTGTACTCACTGCTTAACTGTGTTTCTAGATCACGCTCATTTCAGGTAAATTTACATGCAGTGTGAAGATACGAGCATAATAAAGATCACTAGCATTAGCATGCTAACACAACAATGCAGCGCCAGTTGTTTTGGTTTCATGCTGGTGCTCAAGGGCGACATCTGCTGGATCAAAAAATCACATTTAAAGCCTTTAAACAGAAAACAGCAACAAAAAAAAACAACTTTGGAGCAATGGTCAGAGAAGTGCTCCGTGGAGCTGGACGAATGAGGAAAATGTAATTAAGACAGACTTCAGCTGTTTTTCTGAGAAGTTTTTTAAGCAATTATTCTTCCATGAATTAAATTTCAATTACAGATGTTTTTTTGTCCGTATTAAAAGAGCAGACAGAGCAGTGAAGTGAACATCTTAGACAAGTGTTAATTGTCGAGAAAGGCATGCAGAGAGAGAGAGAGAGAGAGAGAGAGAGAGAGAATAATAAACTGGGAATTTGATTTCACTCCGACTGAAAGAACAAACATCGTCCTTTAGATGAATTAATTTAGCAGCAGCTGTTATGATTGCTGATAAACCCATCGATCGACTTTTTTAACACACTTTTAATTAAATGAATTCTCAGCTTAATTGTGATTCCTGTACGCAAAATAAAAACACGACAATTCTAAAAGTGGAGGAATGTTAACAGCACAAAAAAAAAAAAAAAAAAAAAGGCTACCGATAAAGTCAGCACAATGCTTTGCCAATTTGAGCGAGAACAGTAGCACCCAACGGCTGTAGGAGAGTTTTTAATTTGGCAATGTTGCATAGTTTTACACCCGAAGTCTGCCAGAAAATTCCCATGTACTTTATGAAACATGGGAGTGGCACAGTGTCTGGCTCTGTGTGTGTGTGTGTGTGTGTGTGTGTGTGTGTGTGTGTGTGTGTGTGTGTGTGTGTGTGTGTGTGTGTGTGTGTGTGTGTGTGTGTGTGTGTCGCTCTGCAGGTGGCGAGGGGAGGCTTAATGAAAGGGCCAGTTGTTTTTGCAGGGCTGATTTGCAGAGAGCAGATGGATCGGTCTCTCAGTCTCTCTGGTCTCAATCTTGTCCCACATTGCTGCTGTCGGCCCATTTAACAGCCAATTTCCTGCCAGCTCATCACAAACACACACACACACACACACACTCAGAGGGAGAGAGCAGCAGAAAACAGTGTGTGGTTGTAGCCCACAGAGACTCGCTTAAAGGTAAAAAAGAGAGAGGGTGAAACAGTGGGGCGTGCATACAAAGTGCACCAATGCTCACTGAAGATAATGCAGATACGAGTGTGTTTTGTGCATAGGCAAGCACAAAAGTGTTTATGTGCATAAAGAAGAAAACACAGCTACATTTAGAGACACACACTAAGTAGATTCCTAAGGGGAAGCACGCTTGGACAACATACAGTTTTTAATGAGCTTGCTCCAGATGTCTTCCCCCGGCTGCAGCACACGAGCACTTGATTAATCAAGTACACTTTACCAAGAAACAGACACACTAATCCTAATTTATCACACAAACGCGGTAATCTCAATTTATCACAAACACAGTAATCCCAAAGGATCCTCTGCCTCATTATCTCCCACACCCACTACACCTGCTTTTCTAACATGCTTCTGCATCTACTGTGTGTGTGTGTGTGTGTGTGTGCACTCACTTAACTCTGCTTTTTCTCTCTTTCCCATTTCCTCTGCTTCATTTTCCCTCCTTACAGATTGCAACACAAACCGCACACACTCCCCGCACACCAACACCTCACTGATTCACACTTGGAGTTGCGCTCTCTCCCATCTTTCGGTTGCTCCACACACGCCCACGTGAACTGACACATGGCTCGCCTCAGCTACTGTTGAGCCCACACACATGCTACACACATGTGGAAGCGCCCTCGGAGCACACCGACTCTCACATTAAGTGGAGCGGCTCTGAACAGTAGCTGGCCTCCACAGGATGACCTCTGACTTTCAATCTTTGCGCTGCGTGCAGCAGGGGATTACAAAAGGCGCTCCCTTTTTCCCTGCCTTACCACAGGCAGTCAGCCCTCACTCCAGGTCATGTGGACGGGGCTGGCAGTCCACTGTGTTAATGATGCTTCACTGCAGAGATACATGTTTTAGTCTCCATACAACAACAAGTGCAGATACCAGTATGACGTGTGTTTTTATGTGGGAAATCAGGAGTTTTAGAGTCATTCCAACAGGACGGCTGTGCGAAGATAAATCGATTCAAAGGCGTCAAGATTCACATCTGTACTCGGAAAAAATGAATCGCAGTAATATGGTGAGCGTCAGCAGCTGCAGAGCAGGATTTAGAAAACGAGGACGCACCGCCGTCTTCTAAATCGGAGGTGTGGAAGCATTTTGGCTTCCCCGAGACAGAAAAAGAAAGAGGTGAGAAGATAACAGACGAGACAAAAACTGTGTGCAGGTATCACAAGAAGACAGAGAACTACACAAATAGAACAACCAACGTGATGACGCATTTACAGTAATCAACATCATGAAGAGAAGCTCCAATCACATCCCTTTGTTGAGAAAAAAAACCACACTGACAAGAGATTTAGCATCCCCTAAAGGAATCTTTTTCTGTCATCATTTGTCTTCAGTCTCATTTTGTAAAAATCAATCCTGAGAGAATCATGAACACAGTATTGTGAGTCGTATGGTGAGTTGAGTGAATCGTTACATCCCTACTATCAGTGTCGGCCCTGATTTTCACAATCAGTGCATCTCTACGTCCAGGTTGTAATTTATGCATTTTGCAAGCAAACTCACCAAAATAACATCTGAAAACGTGCTCAGGTCTGACATAGCTACACACAATCTGCTGGTTTTTTTAACTCTCCGGTCAGAAAGCGATCAATGAAGTCAAAGTCAGGAAAACATGGTGAGGTATTCCTTTGATTCAATGTCCTGTTCTATCCACAAAGACATGTCTAAATCCTTCTCCTCGTGAAGGAGCCACTAGGAGAGTCAAAGCTCATTAAGACGTCCTCCTCACTCTAAGTCTCACTCCTTCAGTTCCTTTACATGACAAGATCCATCACTGATCCCCATACGGCTCTGTGCTCCACTTCCTTCTCGACCCCTTTGACCCAACCCAACCCCCCCCAACCTATTGTCATGCTTCTACCGCCAACCTGAGTGTAACCCTGCAAACGTTCTAATCATCTGAATACCTGCTTTGATGAAGAGGCTTTTAGTGCTTGCTATTGGCTAATGTAGGTCATATCTGTTCTAATCCAAGCCACTGATTCAAGACAATCTCAGGAAATGAAAAGGAAACTCAATGCGTCATCATTCTGTAATTTTCATTTGCGGTCCCAGCTCGAGTGAAGGCTCCCTTTAATGGACTTCTGTGATGTTGACTCATGCGGCGAAACCACGAGAGGATCCGGGGAATCTGCAAAACGCTCTTCATCGCTTATCGTTCATCTATCAGTGATTGTGAGGAAAAGGGAGGGATATGGTGTCATTCTTTAAAATATTTATGAGAATAAATCTGGCCTAAAGATGGCCTAGGCCCCGAGTCCACCAGCGTCTTTTTAAAAATTGTTTTCAAAGAAGAGAGAGAGAGCGTTTGCAGAGAGCTCCTTGGATTTTCTTTGTGCGGCCGCTCTGAGCTTCTTGAGTTGAAACATTTTCAGAAAGGTCATAAATGATCTCAAATATAAAACATGCAGTGAAAAGTAAGGGCGCAGTGCTGGTCAAACAGCGGCCGTTGTCAACAGACTGTTGTCATGGAGACAGGACGGACATTCAGAAGGCAAAGCCAGCGCTTTTTTGCCTTGAAAAAGCGCTGGCTGCATGGACACAGGACCTCTAGACATCCTGCTTTAGAGTTTTTTTTCAGCCGGTAGAACTTTATTGTCACATATTTCTCCCAAAAAGGCGAGTGGGAGAGAAAACAAGCTGCCCTCGGTGCAGAAACCATGGCAACGGTGAGGGTGAAACCGACATATTGTATATAAAAGTAGACACTGTCACTGGAGATCAGACCAACAACTCTTAAGCTACTCGCTGCTCCCTCGTCTAAGCACGTTGATTTATCCCACAACACTTGAACACAACTAGAGAAAAGACAGCTTTTCTGATGAAGGTTACACCTATGAATTTGTAATGGAATCTACATTTACTTTACGATTTCTCTGGCTCATGCTAACACCCCAGGCGGCCTGTGTGCCTCCAGTGACAGGTGGTGCAGTTTTGACATAGTGGCACATGGCAGTGAAGCGCCAGCCTGCCTATGGAGAGTTACAGCACAGCAATATGCAGTGACATCACAGCATTTCAGCCCAGTGGAGGGGCTGTATACCCACAAACACACACATGTATTCTCTCACACACACACACTGTACATCGGTACCTTCTGTGCGGATGGTGAAGGGGGAGTCCCCGAGTCTCTTGGCTGAGAACTGCCCCCCCAGAGAGGTCATTAGAAAGCAGAGGCTGAAGAAGCCAATTCCCACCACGAATATCCTGCAACACAAGGGGAGGAGAGAGGGAATAGATGAGACGAGAGTTGAGACAGATAGACATATTTATCGGGAATGGCAGGTAAATACATGTTTTGGGTGAGTATGAGAGAGAGAGAGAGAGAGAGAGAGAGAGAGAGAGGGGGGTTGAGATATTTGGAGGCAGAAAATGGAGTGGATAACAAGTGAAAGGCTTGGAAAAGAAAATTGGTATGCCGGCAGATAAACAAGGCTGACAATTATGGAAGACAGGTTTTTGTAAGACAGAATGATAAGTTGCCATAAAAAATAAAAAAATAAAACAAATAGGGAAAATAATAGACATGCAAGAGCGAAGAGATGAGGGGATGTTCGGAGGAGAGCAGAAGAGGAAGAAACAGCAGGCAGCGCTTCCAGAGGGCAGAGAATAAATAGAGCAAAGATCTCACACAGGAAAAAGAGGAAACTGGAGGCCAAAAGGGCACTTTGAAATATTTTTGTGTTTTGATGTCATCAGTTGGCGTACATGTAGGACAAACTGCCAACGTAAGGGTGAGCAGTTTGTCCCCCGAGAGCGGCCAAAAACGGTGATTATTTATGTAATACAGAGGCACAGCGAGGGCGAGGGAAGATAAGCCAGGAAGGGGACAGGAGACGGCCAAAACACATTTAAGGTGATTACAAGAGTGCAAAAAAATGTTTGAAAAGGCAACAAGGCGGGTGTCACCCACGCCTCAGTCTGAGCCACACTAAATTAGGTCACAATAAATTGCACAGTGTAGGTTACTTTGTTCTGCATACAAGCCGAGTTGTTAAATGAGTCTACATTTAAAGGGCAGAGTTCAGTGGTTTGTTTTTTGCTCAAAAAGAAACGACAGTTGTTTGTTGTAAGCTATATAAAAATAGTTATCGGTTCCCCCTACATTCATCACAACGTCATCGTTATAGCAGGATGAGAGACGGAATAAACACACGACAGAAGTCTGAATTTACAGCAAAGAAAAAGGGAATGTTTAAGTAAACAATCAAAGCTTCCTCGCTCAGCTTTGTGTACATTTTACTGGACTGAGGCCTGACTATAAAGTCTCTATTTTTTCCCCCCACTATTCTGATACCATCACATGGAGCTTAAGCCTGCGATCATCTCCCCTCAGATTAGTTTGTGCCAATTTAATGGTGACTAATAATTATTTAATAATAATAATTGCTGCTGAGATTTATTTTGGTTTCAGGAGAGCTGCAAACACAGACATTGTGAAAATCATGAAGAACATCAGATAGACATAAAAGCTGTGACTTATGGGCTAAAATGCACTATTTAAGATTTTGATTGTTGATCACACTTCATATAATTGTTGCAATACTAAACAACGTTGTCACATACTTTTCACTCACTGTGCAAGCCTAATATGAAGATCTTTGTTTCGACTTAGAGAGAAAATATGAGGATATTCTTTAAAAATAGTGCAGGTGTAGATACACTGAAATCCATCAGGAGCGGTGCAAATTTAAGCTTCAAAACAAACTTCTGCTTATCCCCGCTCTGTGGCACAGATCCCATATTTCAACATATAACTAGATCTCTGGAGGGAATATAAAACGCGACTCTGTGTGGGCTCTCTCTTGTTAAGACAGAATCAGATGTTTGACTTAAAAGAGTTGAAACTCAGGTCTTTTGTAGCCGTGTAAATCCTGCCCCAGTTAAGCTACTCTCTGCAGCGTGGATGGATCAAAGGTTATCTTATGATGCAAAAATCTCTTTTGGGAAGAAGGGAGGCAAAGCGCTCTGTGATTCTCATCCGCCGGACAAAATAGGAGTCAGCCTCCATGACTAACCGGTCCCACTTTAAACATGCTGGTAGCTCTGCTGCTAACTGCACAGGGGAAGATTACTGAGAATATTTTGTAGTAGTTCTGTACAAAGTAGATTTATTTAACAATAAACAGTGACCTATCCACTACTTATACTGCATAAAGCTTAAGCTATTTACTGATAATTTGTGCCGTTTACAGGCATCGTAATAAAGGTTATAAGAAGGGGCGGGACATATTTTTTGAATATTCATAAAATCATTCATGCAAACAAAATCGAAGTGTGCATGTAACTTTCTTCTCAACTTTAAGGTCACATATTCTCCTCCTTTTCAGTGTAAATAATTCTCAGAGCTCCTCACAACATGTGTGTGAAGTTTCTTGTTATAAATCCACTCTGATCCTGTATTTGATCATGTCTATAAACCCCTCTATTTCAGCCCTGCTCAGAACAGGCTGTTTCTGTGTCTGTACCTTTAAATATGTAAATGAGCTGTGTCTGACCACGCCCACTCTCTGGAAGGGCTTGGGTGTAGTCGGGCTTTCTCGCTCCATGTCCTATTGTTTACGGTGAGAAGGCAGACTCAGAGGGCAGAACAAACACCTAGCTGTGGGAGTGTCACCCACCTGGGGGAGGGGCTACTGCCCTTTGTGATGTCATGAAGGGAAAATCTCCAAACGGCCTGTTTGAGCACACATTTTCTGAAAAGTGGAGCAGGAAAAAGACGGAGAGGATGGACTTTTCTTACACTTGGGGGGTTTGAAGACAGACTAGGGACACGTGACACAAAACTGTAGTGTTACAAATTCTAGCGATGCTAACAAACTAACTTAGCATCTCTAAACTTCAGAAACTAACCAAGTAAAATGAACAATTCAGCAATCTTATTTACCCGCGATCAGGATGCTAAATCTGTTAGCCCGTTTATGGCAATTTGCTTTCAGTGTTAGCATCAAGCTAAGATGTCCACCCTGGTCCATGTGTGAGAAATGTAACCCCCCTCTGGAAAATAACCCACCAGCCACCACTGGTGTATTTTGGTGCAGTGCAGTTAGCACCCTGATGTTTCATAACCTGGATCCTTGTCTTAACCACGAGTACAGCTAAGGTTGTGTTTTTCATCTGCTTCTCTGTACCACTTTTCTCTGTGCGCTGCATCACGGTTTGTCATAATCACTTCATCTTTTCAAAGGCTAATGAAGCTGAACGAGCCTCTGTGCTTACATATGAGGAGAGAATGTGAGGTCGGATCACAAGTGTGTTCAACGGTGGCGCAGTCGATCGGGCCAGATGTGAGAAAGGGGGCTTCGAATTTAAAATAATTCCGGTGACTTTTAATAGATTTTTCTTGAAATGCACCTCCATAGCTTAAAGGGAGCACAACAAACAATCCGTCACATACCCTAACAAGCACAGGGAAAGCATTCACACAACAGCAATGTCATAAAACTGCAGGAAGCAAATAAAGTCATGTTAGATTTTGTGATATATGACCCATTTTTCCTTCTTTCATTTAATTTGTCCTGCTTTGTAAGGTTGCATTAAAACCTTTAACATCTTACTCCAGAGGTTACAAACCTGCACAAACTTAACATAACAAAAGACTGAATTATTCACAATCTATTGCTTCCTGTTCATACCCAGGCATGAGCTTTTTGTTAGCTTGAATGCACGGCCCAGTGAGAGATTTGACAGCACTCTCTGGAACGGTACACTAAGTAGCTGCAGTCACGCAAAGTCCCGAACCAAAAAACCCCGTGAATATTGATGAGGCCGAGAGAAAAATGAGTTCCTATCAACAGCGAGGAAGAATGGCCACTTAAAAGAGCATTTGCTGGAGTGATCAGATTGACCCGAAGGGGATCGAGATGAGGCTGAATAATCTGTTAAGTATAGAGCGCGCGGTGGTTTGGCAAGCTCCCAGGGTGACTGTACTCCAAGAGGAAGTCTAGTCCTGAGTGGTAACACGGCGGCTTCAAGGACAGACAGGGGGGGGGGGGGGTGTACGACACGACCCGAGAACATATTGACACTCAATAATCATTGTAAAGGCTCTTATCTAAAGGGGGGCATCTAACAGGATTACAGCTGTGTGATCATTCCTTTATCATCATGCTCCATACATCTCGTATCGCTGGAGTAGAATCTAATGAATTACCATCCTGATTACACTTGAAAACAACTAAAACAGTCATTTGTGCTTGAAAGCAGATTGAAACGAAACCTCCCCCTGCTTATTGACTTCATCTGCTCGTGGAGGATTACTACAGAGTACATTAATGTGATAATCACCGTCATAGGTCGGATTACAACAAGAAGCTTCAAATCAAAAGATGCCTGCGTGTAGCATTTATTTTTAATGATTTACACACAAGGATAGTGTATTTACATGAGAACGTCCCAGCATCTCACTCCAGCTTCTCATTTACCTCTCCGTCTCCACAGGATACTGTGATATCATGAAAATAATAAAATATTAGTCCCATCTGTTCCAGGCATATTGCCGAATTAATTAGAATAGCTCAATCATTGTCAGAGGACCAGGGAGCTGCGACACGACGACTGAAGGGAAGCCAATCCCACACAGATATGATCAAGGGATTATTTGTCATGAATCTGACGCCGTAATACCCGCGCAGATTATGTGTTGTGCTGAACAACCGGCAGGGTCACACAGGCAGGCAGGCAGGCAGGCGTGAGGCGAAAACGACTTTTAAAAGATCTGCTTGTCTTTCCTTTTCATTCATTGTTGCAGTGAGGGAAAACTGAAGACAGGTTTGCAAAGACAAAGGGGGACAGAAAGAGGGCACGTGAGCAATATGAAACTCTTCTAATCTGCTCTGTCGGTTATCTTCTCCTTGATTTATGCATCATTAACGACGTGCTGTGTTGCTGTGCGTGTAAAGGACAGAAAAGTGAACACAGTGATGGATGGAAAAAAAAAAAAAAGAACGCAAGAAGGAGAGAAAAAATCTTAAAGTCATGTGTGGGCGTACAGTATCTGGACCGATGCAGTCCCAGGGCGATGGTTTCCCCCCCCTCCCGCTCTTATCATTCAGCCGTTTTTCCAAAGTGGCGTTAGGTGGGTGATACGGGAGGATTAGGTCCCCGGTCCTGCCTGACGAGTCTTTAATTAACAGACTTAAAGTAAATGCTCTGCTCCCTATAATTGGATCAGAAGGGGAGATCTGCTATCAGCTAATTGGCTTCCTCACACATATAGACTTATCAGATTTTGCCTCTAGGTAGATGATTCTGAAGCGAGGGGGAGAGTTCTGCGAGCCGTGGTATTAACGTTAGCCGTGCTGTTTTTCAAGAAACTTTTCCTGGTGAGTTAATAGCCTTGATCCTGGAAATGATCTGAAACTACAGACTACTGTGTGATGGCTTGGGGGAAAAGATAACATCATAACTCCATGTAACACAAAAAAAGGACAAAGTTATCTGTTTTTCATACTTTTTAGACCGTTGAAGAGGTTTGATATCTATTCTCTGGCCCCTACTGTCAAGTCATTCACACAAACACAGCATGCACAGATGTATCCACAGCTGACGTATTACAGCAGAGTCGGAGGACACGCCCACCCAGAAGCTCACTCAAATGTCCCCAATCGGAGGAAAGTGGGCACGTGGGGAGGCGGGCCTTAAAGAGACAGCGGCTGAAATTAACCGTTTCAGGAAGAGGCTGAAATGAGGGGATTTTACTGACGCCGGGATCAGATACATGAGGAGGTTACTGAGCTACACATGTCGCAACGCTACTCAACAGGTGTCCCAGACTGACATGATTAATGGATAAAGTGAGGATAATCTCCTTTAACTGGGGTTGTTTGAATAGAGGCTTACAACTACTATTCTAGATGACAGGTGAGGTAACTCAGGGCAGCAGCAGGAACCGACTGCAAAAATGGAAACATGATGAGTGACAGCAGGTGCAAAGTGACCACAAGGTTGACCACCTTTAACCACCACTGGGCCGACATGGCCGGGCCCCTGAAAGGCACGGTGAACGGGGATGTGATTTAAATCAACATACGCACACTCGTTCAGGACTGTAAGCGCTATCCTCCTGGCTAACATCCAATCAGCTTTGAGAGCGGACTGAAATAAGTTTGTTAACAAGTTCTTTTTGGGGTCAAATGCCCGAGCCAGCTCCCTCCTTTTCTCCGTCTTTCTTTTCTGGTATCCTAACTCTGTGCAGGTCCTGGAGCGGCCGTCCTGATTACAACATAATAAAGTTCACGGGGGACGCTTAAGACGAGGGGGTTTACACGTCGAAACAGGCTACATTTTACTGAAGCAACAATAAATCCAATTTGAAATCGTGATCCTGCTGTGTCTGGAGAGACTGAGGACGGCCGAGCACCGACTCTAGGAACGGAGCAATAGCCAATCAGGAAGCGAGCTGCCATAAGTAGGAAGTCCAGGAACCTTTGATATGTTGTCTTTGATTTCAACATGGGGTTCCAATGTTTTGCAAAACATCTCATTTTTAGCAATGTGTGCTTTTGTCGCTTTAAGAGGTAAAGGTGAGTATTTAGGTGTGAGATAAAATGTGGTCATTGTTGTTAAAATGAGGATGGACCATGGACCTTTTTTTTTTAAATGGGTGGCCTAAGGTACATAGAACTAATAAGAGAGAAGCAGAGCAATTAAAATAAGGAATTCAAGACAGCATAGCTCAATCCACTTTAAAGTAAGTGTTTATAATGTGTCCCCTTTATCTTCACTGACAAAGCCCAGGCACACAGAGATACTGGAGCTATCCATGCAGGGAGGAAATAAGTTAGAGCTCAGCTGGTACTGAAGCTGATTTCATATGGCTCTTTCTTGATGCATCTCTGCCTGTGTGTTCTTCATCCATATGAAGGAACATCTGGTGAGCTAAACCCACCACGCTGCTGCTGCTGCTGCTGCTGCTGCTGCTGCTGCTGCTGTGGAGAAAAACAAGATAAAACACCTCCGGCTCTTTGTCTCTTTACCTGAACGGTTTGAACGTCACTAGACATCTTCTGACCATTATTTTTCCGTCGGTGTTGCCAGCAGTCATTTTCCAAAACGAGCGACCCCTGACATCGTTTCTAACCTCCCGACCAGGAACTTGAGGTGACCGAACATGTTATCCGCGTCCCATCCAGCGTGGCAGAAGAAGAAGAAAAACAATTTAAAATAAATAGTCACCCATATGTGAGCTTATTTCAGCCCTCCTGGAGAAAAGGTTGAAAGTTTCATTCAGCAAGTCTTCCTTTTTTCTTTTTTTTTTCTCAGTGTGTGAAAGTGTAATATTCAAAGCGTCGCAGGAGGCTGGCTGCTTGGAGTCACATCCTCGTCAGTTATTTGAAGAAAAAAATAATAATGCCGTTTTTCTTTTTGTCCTAAATGAGTAAAAAGTGTAAGTATCCGTGTTTTCTCCCGTGGAGTAAATCACCAGACGTGTGCGTACATCACGGGCAGGACAGGTAGCGTCTTAACTTCACAGCAGAGCTCAAGCGACTGTGTCACTCAGCCGAGTGTTCACATCATACCCACTTAGGTACGCGTTCTAAATCCGGTTTGTTTTTTCAAAATAAGAGCACCAGTATAGGCAATTAATGTCAAACTATTCATTAAACAAGAAATTACTACTTATGTCTCAGAGGACTTTACAAGCAACTCTATTAAGATGATAATGAATATAATAATGATATTAATAACTATATTTATATAACCCACTTTAAAATATTTCACATGCATTATTTTGAAATCAAATATTATTAAAGGAGAAGGGGTGGGATTAAATACATTTATACTTCTTCCCACTTCTTTTCGGACATGCAAATTGAAGTAACAAGTATATAAAAGCTTCTTTTGTATGAAACATTTGACTTTTTTTCTGTTTTCTTTTCTTCTCTTTTTTAATGTTCCAAATAATAAACTTTAATTCATTTCAATTCAACAGTGCCTTACAATTATATAATCAATCAATCAATCTTTATTTGTTTAGCGCCAATTCATCATAAATGTTATATTGAGATACTTTAGATAAAGCAGGTAAAAAGTACTTAATCGATATTGTATATCTACCATGATTCAACATGAATCCATCATGAGTACTAATCAACATTTAGCAAAGTTACAGTGGCCAAAAAAAATAAATCTTCCTTTAAGGGGCAGAAATTAGCCGTCTGCTGAAGCTGTGCTGGGCTGTGAAAGTGGGATAGAGAGAGATGCAGGAAGAAGGATCGGGACAAATAGAGCAGCAACATCAACAAGAATGAATGAAGTAAAAGCAAATGGACAAATTAACAAAAAACTATTTAAAACTTTAATAAGACACTAAACCGTCATAAAAACACACAAGTCTGGCAAAGGACAAAATCCCCCACCAAAAAAAAGAAAAGAAAGAAAGAAAGAACAAACGGAAACTGTCATTTTGTCACTTTAACTTGTCTAAGTTTTCTTCATTACATCTTCATAGTTCATGTATGCTTATTTTTTATTTGTAGGCTATTTGCTTATTTTTTATTTGTAGGCTATTTACTTATTTTTGTGTATGTGCTTCTGTAACACTTGAATTTCCCTTCTGGGGATCAAGAAAGCATCATCTTAAATTATCTTGTTTGATTTTATCTCAAGAAACAAACTTCACTGGGAGGAACCATCCTAAAATGGTTTTGTTGTTTTTTCATTTCTTGTAGCGGCTTTAGTCCCTGGAGCGTTCTCCGGCACGTTCAGGTTTGATTGATTCAGAAGAGGTCGTGGTAACAATGCTGTTGTGTTTTCCAATGCCATCAGGATGGAGACACAGGACTCTGACCTGGAAGAGGGCACGCTCTAAAAAGGAGCTTTGTTCCATCGGCTATTGAAGCTCTTAATAAGCTTCCATGCTGACTGGCCTCTTTCATTGTTTATGTGTTTCTTCCCGTGCTATGATATCATATATGTATACCTGTGTACCAACTATGCAAAGCTGTGACGCCAAACTTCCCCCTGGGGTGATAATAAAGTATTATATTGTATGTGTTGTCTTCAAACCTCCTATGGGCACGTTAAACCGAAGTTTGGCTCTTGAGGGGAATCGGGCGATCATTCGTTCTAAGCGAGGTATTCTGCTGCAGAGGTCAGTCAAGAAGCCGTGCAAGAGATAGTCAAATCACACGCCATTGTTTTAAAGAGATGAACAAAAGCTTAGTCTTAACTTGCCCTCCACTTCATTTGGTCAGCATGGCAGACAGGACTTCTTCCTCTCACATATATGTAAATAGTCAAAGTAAAAATTTGACAAATCTTCCGTTTAGTGAATGCAAATGGAGAACAATGAGTGCTGAAATGAGGTCACGGTGCCACTCTGACGGTAAGGCCATTCCACTGCGAGTCGTGATCAAGAGGAAGATTTGGTTTTACAGCCTTAAGCAAAACATTTCCCACAGAGGTAGCATGAGCTCCCCATTGTTCCAGACGAACGAGAACAATGTCACATTCAAATCTAAGTAAAGAGCCCAGGTAGACTGCCTTGAACATTTGACTAACAACCGCTCCTGTTAGGAAAGAAGAGGATCAGTGAGAGACCAAATAAGGTCATGGTGCCTGTTTGAGGGTAAGGTCATCACGCTCCTCTATTCAAATGATCTTTGTTCTGACTGTTCACTGCAGTAAAGTCTTCTCAACACAAACTAGAGGACAGATTCAGATGACCAACTCAGCTTTTATTGATTTTAAACTAAAACAGGTAAAGTTGCAGCATAACTATCAGAAAGATTAGTGTTAAAAGTTTAACATTTTGCAACAGACAGTGTAGATTTGAGATATTTGTTTCATAGAAGGAACTCATGCACGTCAACCACTCCACAAATGGAGGTCGGAGCTCTCAGAGAAGGATTGAAGACGTACAAAAAACATAATTCAGTGGATACCTTCTTTATGAAAGGAATCAAATGAAATACTGGAGCAGAGGAATCACTTCAGGCACTTTACTGAAGGTGTAAAGGACTAACTTTTCATCGCACTGCGTCTTCCTCAGAGTCAAACAGTGCAGGTTCAGATTTGAAAATACTAAATACTACCCTACTCACAGCGTGCAGGGACAACTAAAGGGTCTGTAGGGGCCCTTGGCAAAAATTTATTGGGACCCCTTCCAACCAGCTTTCTTTTTTCACCCTCAGGCGGATAACTCCTCTTCATTTTACTTCATTGACAAATTTAGTTTTTTTCATTCAGGAATAATGCTGCAGCACTTAGCAGGGCATTGAGAGTGAGCGCTGTCAGGTGGGGCCCCCTTTAGGCAGGTTTCTTATTGTCGTTGCAAAATTTGCACATGCTGAGTCAATGCTTTGGTTTCAAGTTTGTCAGCCATTGGGGGGCCCCCTACTGGCCTGGGCCCCTAAGCAGTTGCCTGTTGACAAGCAGCGCTTCTGACAGCGAGTCATCACTGATTGGTTAATGAAAGTGGAAAGAAAGCAGAGAGTAAACTGGAACTCTGCAGAGTCGTCCCATTATTATAAATAGTGTGTGTATATTGTAAATATGATCACATTAAGGATGGGATGTGATATGATTGGGCTACACATGAGTGCTGTCACAGTTCCAGTATACTCCCTGCTTTCCTCCCACTTTCATTAACCATCAGTTATGACTCATTGTGAGTAGAAGTGTTTTTTTGTTATACATATTGTAGCATATAGAATGGCCAGAGGTACTGCTTATTAACAGATAAGGCCAGCAACATGATTGGGGCCCCGGGCCAGACGGCCAACACCCCCCTGAGGGAAAGCAAACTTTAAAACACAGCAGCAGCTCAAAAAGTGCAAAGTTTGCAAACCTCCCCATCTGACAGCACTCAGTGTCGTTGCACTGCTACATGTTAGGATCATTATTCCTGCATCCTACATCATGTCTGGGAGTGAGAAAAGAAAGGAAGACAGAGGTAAGTGGTGCATTAAATATAAAAGTAATTGACTGAATGCTGTGGGATCAACCAAAGAGAAACACTTAAATAACATGTCCTTGAGGCACTGGTGGCACAGTGGTTAGTGAGCGCACCCAATGTATGGAGGCTGTGGTCCTCCAAGAGGGCAGCCCAGGTTCGAATCCGATCTGTGGTTACTTTCCCACATGTCATTCCCCACTCTCTCTCTCCCAATTTCCGACTCCATCCACTGGCCTGTAATGAGGCTCACAGCAGGATAGGATCACCCCCTGATGGAGTCTCCACACTGGTGGTGGTGGGGGTGATAAAAGAACGCAGGATGTGATGAGGGGTGGGTTTCTGAGGCTGGATCTGAACTCTGCTGAGCTGGACTGGAGGTGACCGGGGTGGAGGAGGAGGGTCGCAGCGATCGCACTGAAATGTCAAACTGACTGCAGAAGAGAGAGGACAGATTTTATAATTTGACAGCAGCAGGATGGTTGGTGGAGAGAGGTGGTGGCAGAATCGGGTTCAGCTCCTACCCGAGTACAAGCTTTGCATTTATGTCTTTCAAAAAAATCTCCTTTTTAGTCTAAACAGTCCATCAAAGGATTGTTGAGAGGAGCCAGGTCGGAGTAGATCATAGGGGGCTCTGATGAGTCTTTGAATTTGCTTCAGGAGGTTTCTCTAGATTCAAGTTCAAGATTCCAGTGTGGTTGTTAATTTCTTTGTTATTTATTATTAAAGATAAATTACTAATGAGGCAATAAAGGTTCCATTCATTCATTCAAAACACGTGAAGCCCTATGTGTGCATGGTATTTGATCATTTCAGGACCACGGACAGCGAATGTGACAAGGAGGCAACAGCAGCACCCAGTGGCAGGTAGTGGTATAGCAGCAGGAGAAGGAGTAAGAGTAATTGTAACACTGTTGAGTATAAAAAGAAAGAAAAAAGGAGAATTAGTAGTTATGGTTTGACAATTAATGAATAACTCAGTTGCTTCATGATTAAATTACAACCACACAGAAATGTTTAGCACAAGCTTCAAATCTTATTTGTTCCGTTTAATGATGTGCAGTCAGTGTTGGTCGGGGCACAGATTATACAGTCTCTGTGGCCAGCGGAGCGTTAGAGCAGAAATGGATGCAGACGGGGGGATCTGCAGGGGACCAGACTGAAGATGACAGTGAAATCTCAAACTCCCTTCATGCATCACTTGCCTTGGAACATGTGGATTTGACTGACAGTCCACCGCCCACGCAGGCAGCCCCTCTCTGCAGGTTGTGGGAATAGTTCTGCTCTATCAGCGGGGATCCACTGGGCAAACGTAGCATTTTTTACACCTTTTGTTTGTATGTGTGTTTATGCATGTGTGTGTGTGCATGTGTGCGTGTGTGTGCAACAAGCTTACATGCACAAACACTCACAAATGCAGGCACACTCTTGCACATAAACACACTTACACACTGGTAGAAATCACTGAAGTTTGGAAAGCATTCTGTCAGACAGAATACTCAAAGGTACGAGAAATCTCCCCCGCTTCAGTCTCTGAAAACGATAAATATACTAACTGTACCTGGAGCACTTTTGATTCATCATTTAGAAACGTTGCATTATCTGTGTATTAGTTCAATTTAAATGGAAGGAGCAGCCCACTGCATCAATGAATGTTGTCATTTTTATTTAACACCAATTCTTAAAAAATGTAAATAAATAGTGCAAAACTTTTAAAGATGTTTTGCCTCCACTGTAGAGACAGGAAAGAGGATAGAGTTAGGAGTCAGAGAGAGAGAGAGTGGGGAATGACATGCAGGAAAGGATCCACAGGTCGGATTTGAACCTGTGCTGCCCGCCTGGGGGACTACAGCCTCTATACATGGGGAGCAGCCACCAACCACTAAGCCACTAGTGACCCAAGAATATAAGTATTTAACTTAACAATTGCAAAAAGTAGATTTAATTTTCTAGATTTCACAATATCAATTAGAAAATCTGAAGAAATCTTCAGGGGATGAGGATAAGGTCAAAAATCAATATTGGGTGGCTGTGATTTTCAGGAGCCTTCAGCAGCCCTGATATGATTCTGAAGTGGACATCACTTACAATAAAACATTTCCTGTGATCAAAGTTCAGCGCTACATCCTCAAATGTTGGCTGAAACTCAAACATACAAAGAGGATATAAACCAGATTCAGAAACACTGCGGCCCTCTCGGGAGCTCGGCAGTTGAAAACTATCCTGAAGTCTGATGAGTCAAAATGTGACTTTTTGTTTCCCAGTCCTGGACGCCTCATCCTCTGGGCTAAAGAGCTACCTGTTACCAGTGCATAGATCAAAAGCCAGCCAGGATTTTGGGCCCGAATCCCCCCCCCCCTTCCCACCAAAGTCAGCCAAGGCTCGATTAACTTGCCAGATTCTCCTGTAGTGTGAGGTGTGTTAAGAGTGATTTTACTCTCTCAGATCTGCCCCAATTTGAAATCCTGTTGTGTCTGGAGAACACAGAGGACGGCCGAGCACCGACTCTGTGAATTGTTACTTGGAACAGAACAATAGCCAATCAGGAAGCACGCTGACTTAAGCAGGAAGTCCAGAAACTTTTGATATATTGTCTTTGTGCTGTTTTCAATTTCAACATGGGGTTCCAATGTTTTGCAAACATCACATTTTGTTTTGGAACTGGGGTTATAAAATCAAGTTAGTATGAAGTCCAATTCTGTGGTGGAGACATTGTCCGAGGTGCTGTCACAGCAACAACAGCCAGCTTTTTTTTTTTTTGCCTTTTCTACTCCAGTCTGTCTTCCCCTGAGCTGGATAAGTTCCCTCTGCAGCACTTGTCACTGTTGTTAATGAGCTGTCTACCTTGAAACAGCATCTCGCCTCAGGCTGAGCTAACCAGCGTCTGTAAAGCCACCGCAGCACAGCAGCAGCAGCAGAAGAAGCAGGAAAAGTGTAACAAGATCAAGAGGCAGCCCTGATGTTCAGAGTGTGCTACCACATGTTTTGTGATGTGCATCTGACGTGTTGTTGCTGTGCTTTTGATGGTGAAGATGTTTAGATATGACTCTCACACCAAGGCCATTGGTTTCATTAGCAGGTAAGGAATACCCTGGTATTGATTATGATAAGAGAGGCTTTTCCAGGGGAAGCAACGAGGAGTTTATCTTTGTCCATGCAAACCAAAAGTTTCTCTTCTCCTCTGTCGCCCCCCGGTGGTGGAATGAACTTCCAAACTCCTTTCGATCTGCACCTTTAAGAAAAAGCTAAAGACCCAGCTCTTTCATGAATACCTACTAACTTAATGATGATGGTCTCCATATTATTGATGATGATGATGGTAATGACGATGGTTTTTGTTTGATAACGACGACTTATAAGATGGTTTCTATACTGATTAGAGCTCTCAAGAACTGCCCTCAATGTTGTGCTTTGCCTCTGGTCACTTCCTGTCAGCACCTGTGTGTCCAATCAGACTCAAAGCTGATCGTTTGCTCTTACTGACATTGTTCCCTTTTTTCTAGATCCTTGCTTGTGTTGTTCTTACTCTCTGATGTACGTCGCTTTGGATAAAAGAGTCTGCTAACTGAATTTTAGTAGAATTGTAGAAAAGCAACAAAATGAACACCAAATGAATGCAATATTTTTCTTCGAGCTCACAGCTGATTCATTGTGTATTTTGGCAAATGCGGTCCTACATTTTAACAGCCAGAGTTCCATGGATATGCTCCTGCAGGAGGGAATCCAACACAAGATACTCTGGTCACGTCTCTGCTTTGACTGTAGATCAGATTTCCCAATAACCCATTTTTATACCAAAGGTTGTCAACATTTTCTATACTTCGATACAAACCAATAATGAAACAAAGGAGTGATATGTAACTCTGACACCTAGTGTTTAAAATGGGTACTGCAGTCCAAATTCAAAACATTGTAGAGAGCTGTCTCCCCCCGCCCCCTCCTCTCTAGAGTCCATGTTGCCATGTTGAAGACACTGAAGTTTCAGGCTGATCCATCTATTATCTTTTCTGCTTTTTCACCGCTCAGGGTCACAGGGGGGCTGGAGTCGATCCCAGCTGTCAGTGGGCGAGAGACGAGGTCACACTCTGGACTGTTCGCCGGGCAATCACAGGACTGACATATAGAGACAGACAACCAGACACACTCACATTCACACCTACGGGCGATTCAGAGTTACCAGTTAACCTAAGGAGCATGTCTCTGGACTGTGGGAGGAAGCCGGAGAGAACCCACACATGCACGGGAAGAACATGCAGACTCCATATTAACTCCATTCTATTTGCAGAGTCCCTCTACACCTTTAAGAAAAAGCTAAAGACCCAGCTCTGTCATGAATACCTACTAACTTAATGATGATGGTCTCCATATTATTGATGATGATGATGGTAATGACGATGGTTTTTGTTTGATAACGACGACTTATAAGATGGTTTCTATACTGATTAGAGCTCTCAAGAACTGCCCTCAATGTTGTGCTTTGCCTCTGGTCACTTCCTGTCAGCACCTGTGTGTCCAATCAGACTCAAAGCTGATCGTTTGCTCTTACTGACATTGTTCCCTTTTTTCTAGATCCTTGCTTGTGTTGTTCTTACTCTCTGATGTACGTCGCTTTGGATAAAAGAGTCTGCTAAGTGAATTGAATTGTCCACACATCGAGTCTCCTGTCCGACGGGGATTCGATGGTAGGCAACAGCACTTACCACTGCACCAGTGCGGCCCGAAAACGCCTTCAATATAAGATTACTTATGACTGACTTATGACTTGCCCTTATTATTGATCCCCCGCTGGATTGTTATAAATGTGTGACAGCTATGACTTTATTGCAGCGACCTGCATGGCGGTGAGTAGTGTCCAAAATCTGTTTTTTAATTGTGGTGGTGAACTCCCCAGTCCATTACAGAAAACTTTCTGTGTAGGGAGTACGGAGCAGTGAATGAGTCTGTGCTTTTGGACGCCGTAATGTCTGAAAGCGAGGACATTAGATCTCAGCAGAGCTCGCTTTGCCATTTTATAAAAGACGGACTCTGTGTGCATCACTGTAACATCATTTTTTTAAGAACATGGAAATGTATTCACCCGATTGAGTTGCATATTTTTCCAAAGCCACTGATCCATGCATGAATTCTCATTTGTTAGCTAACATACACTTCTACATCTACGCTCATCCTGCAGACTGAGTACACAGCGAACGCCCTGATCCTCCCAGACTGTAGACACCGGGTGATTTGTTAAGATAATCTCGTGTTGTGTCAGGGTTGAGGAATCTCTTTTGTCCGTAAAATGTCAGCGCACAGCCTGCAGGATTATCTTCAGCACATTTGATTGTCACATGTGAAATCACCCAAACAAATCTGTACAAATGAAGCAACACAAATCGAAGGATGAGATGAAGACGGATCATCGTGCGCAGAGAAAATCCTCACAGTTGGATGAATGATTAGAGAACTAATCAACGCTCAATGCTCAACTGTGTGATGAAGCTGCCCTCAATTAAACTCCAATCTGCTGACGTCGTTTGTAAATAAGTTCTTCTAGTTTGAAAAGAAAAGAAAAAGATAAATGCCCCCCCCAAAAAAACAAACACATTTTGTCTTTTTTCATGCCTTTAATATCTATAAACTCTGAACATTGAATTACACCTGTCACTGAAACAATCCTCGCTTTTTCTTTACACCAGTCGAGGGGCAGTTTAGTAAAAAATAGAAAAACAGTCCAACTTCTTTGGAAGACATACTATCCCTGTCAGAGTTTACGCATTTATCACAATGTAATTATAGCCCAAAATGAGTGCATTTATCTTTAACTAAAGCTCTAGCTCAGTCAGGAAGACTTTATATTCTGTTTATTCTCACACTGTGTGACATCGCTCCTCCACGCATGCTCACTCATCTTTTTGTAATCATCACCTGGTCACATCACCTGGTCACATCTATCTACTCCCTCATCGTTAGCCAATCATATTGCTGCTGTATTTATTAAAATGTGGCTTTCTACAATTCTACAATTCACTTAGCAGACTCTTTTATCCAAAGCGACGTACATCAGAGAGTAAGAACAACACAAGCAAGGATCTAGAAAAAAGGGAACAATGTCAGTAAGAGCAAACGATCAGCTTTGAGTCTGATTGGACACACAGGTGCTGACAGGAAGTGACCAGAGGCAAAGCACAACATTGAGGGCAGTTCTTGAGAGCTCTAATCAGTATAGAAACCATCTTATAAGTCGTCGTTATCAAACAGAAACCATCGTCATTACCATCATCATCATCAATAATATGGAGACCATCATCATTAAGTTAGTAGGTATTCATGAAAGAGCTGGGTCTTTAGCTTTTTCTTAAAGGTGCAGAGGGACTCTGCAGATCGAATGGAGTTCTCTTCCACTAGTTCATTCCCCATCATCACCAAGCCTTTTAGTACTCTGAAGACTAGAAAAGAAATATACAAGCTCAAGTCCATTTACCATTTACAAAACAACCTAACATTTAGATGTTAGTGTCTTTATCAGGCAGAACATCTACAGCCAGATGTTTCATTCAAACTCACCCTTAAAGCGTCCGATGAAACCAGCTCATTAAGTTCCAACGGTGTGATTGTTGTCACTGAGAATCATCCTGTCTTTGTTGTTTTAGTTGGGCTCTTTTTTGAAACTCTACATCATTGTAAATGAGGGAAACCTCAGTGATATTCAAGGCTTACATGGAAGTTTGAAATGAAGTCTTTTTGCAAGTCGTAACAAGTAAAGGGAGCAGAAAACATAAACCTCTTTTCCCCCAGGTTCAGCTCTGACCTTTGGAACAGAAAAAGTAAAAAAATGGATCCTATAGGTCTGAAGATTGTAAGTTCCTGTACCTCTGGCTGATAGAGGGTCGAAGCAGGTAGTTTATATTCATCACATTTCAGGAAACAGTAGCCTTTAGAGTTAAAGGGAAACAGTTTGCAAAGAGTTGACTTCATATAGTCTTTAAATGATTTTATGCAGTGATGTATTTGCAGCTTGTTTCTGCTTTACCGGGCGGCCAATTAATTCAGTTATTGTCAGTTTAAAGATCCTATCTCGTATTATTTTGTTTTTACTACATCTTTTTTTTTTTTTGTGTTCACTTTAGCTGAAACACACCGAGCTGACACAGCACTGTAATTGGGTTTTATTGCTGTCTGTTTCTTTGCGAGAACAGTCAGAGTCCCCCGCTAAAACACACATTTACAACACAAATTGGGATGGACTACGGAGCGGCTGCTAACAAGGGTTACTTTTCTGCATCAGGACACAGATTCTGCAAGACTGCCGCAGAGAAATTCCCCCCAGAGTGTCAGAACAAAACAAGGTGGAAATGAGCCCGACCAGAAAATACAGCTCATGAAGTTAATTTAGACCCCCTCAGTTTGTGACTGTGGCTTCGGTCCCGCCCTCCCTCGGCTCCCAAACAAAGACGGCCTAATTGGGAGTCTGGAGTTGGTCACCAAAAAGCAAACAAAAACCGATCTATTACCTCTGAACTGTAATTGAAAACAAAGCCTGGAGTTAATTACTAATCGTTAATCTTCCCTTTCTGCTCAGCTACCCTTTTCACCTGATCAATTCTCAACGCACAAACTTTTCTCTTCCTCAGAATCTCCCGCTGGACGGGATGGAGGGAAGCCGTTTGAAAGGAGGGATGAACAGCGACGACAGAAATCGATGGAGGAGTTGAGAACTGACTCGAGATAGAGAACATGACAATGAGGTGAGATTGATTTATCTGTAATGAATGAGGGGAAACGGCTCGGCGGAGCGATTTGTCGCCGGCACGTCCGGGCTGATTGCGGGCCGTTTTGTGAGAGGTTGAAAGGCGATGGAGGGTTTGTGATGCTGATTGACAGCGCAGGTTGACACGCGAGGGACCATTTGCATTTTCATTACAGCCGAGATTGACTCCCTTCTCCTGTGTGGCTTGACACCGAAAAACACTTTCTCATACACACACACACACACACACACACACACACACACACACACACACACACACACACGCACACGCACACACACGCACACAGAGTAATACAAATACGGAAACATCTCAACGCTGTCTCCGTGCAGATTCTGACCTTCGGCTTCTCTGCAGTGTGACTGACAGACACACAGAGGGTTTGTGTCGGATTTTAAAAAATTATGATAAAAGAATCGGTCCTAAAAATAGATCAGAGGAACCCGTTTTTTAGCCGTATGCAAGCCCAGTAATGTAATACACTCAGGTACTTTTCAACATTAGATCATGTGTTCACCTGGGAAGGTGTGCACATAGATTTAAACGTACAATATGTAGAAGGAAATGAACAGAAAGCGTTGAGACGCAGTCCATCGTTGGAACCAGTGGAGCCGTACGGTAAGAGATGAAAAAATAAATAGTGGTTGTTATAAAATAATCGTAGATTCTGCTTGACTGCACATCGAGCTAACGTCAAACAAAGCAAAAACATTGGTAGTTTACTGTCACTTTATCTGGCTAAAGCTAAACAGTGTTATGATGAAGCCAAGCGCACACACACACACACACACACACACACACACACACACACACACACACACACACACACACACAATGATGTTTCTCTTAGTCCAGCACACTGTTTTGACAGCCAGCATCCCTCAGATTGAAAAGAGCAGTCATCTGAGAGTGGCATCACGAAAGAATGCTGAAGGAAAAAGAGGCCTGCGGGGGGGGTGCACACCGAGGGGCCTCACACTGACACTATGACTGACAAACCTCTGTCCCATCCTGTGACAGCTGGGACGCCGATACACAGAGTCAACAAGCTCCTGAATGCACCTTCCAAGACAAAGAGAACTGCAGATCTCCACATCGGGGTCCAAACAGGAAATCTCAAAACACAGAGGGAAGGCATGAGCCGGAGGAAACTACTGGCCGTGAATAAAAAGATAAAATAAGATCAGAGTTATGCTTATTCTCTCTCACATGCTGCGCACACAGCGTCGTGAAAACAGTGCAACTTTTTGAAACGCCGCCACATCGTCGTTGTCACTTCTTCCTAATCGACCAATCAGAACCAAGAAAGGGTGGGGCTTGTGATGTCGGCTTTTTTAACATCAATGGCGGAGGAGAAAAAACAATCTGACTATTCTTTTAGAGGGTAAAATTTCCTTGCAGAAATGACTATATTGAGCACACTGAGCAATTCAAAACAACCTAACTGCCAATACCAAGGAAGGAAAGAAGTTACATCTCGTATCCTAGCAACAAGAAGCTCTGAAACTGAGGTGGTAAGTAAGCACTGCCATTACAAAAAGGACTGTCAATGGACACAGGCCCTAAAACCAAATTATTTCTTGGTCTGGTCCAAAGAGTACTTTTTTAATTCCATGAAGCTACAGCGCATTGTCACTCACTTTTCTCACTCAGACGAGCTTGTTAGCTTGTTTATAATATCGACTTAGGTCATCACCGGAGAGAAACTTTATATGACTCACCTTTAAGTGTGGCGATTAGAGTCAGGAGCTCGTCCACAACAAAGCACCACACTGTCGTTTGTTCACCTTCAATATAAAAGCACCTGATGGGGCGGCTGTGGCTCAGTTGGTAGAATTGGTCGCCTCCCCCCACCAGAAGGTTGCGGGTTCGATCCCCAGCTCCTGCAGCCACATGTCCAATGTGTCCTTGGGCAAGACACTTAACCCCAAGTTGCTCCTGCTGCTTCATCGACAGCGTATGAATGTGTATGAATGTGATTAGTTACTACTGAATGTCACTTTACAGAGCAGCCTCTGCCATCAGTGTGTGAATGTGTAGGTGTGACCTGTGTAACACGCTGAAAATGCTTTTTCATATTTTCATATCTTTTTCTGTCATTTTGTTATATCAGTGTGTCTAGTTAAACTAATTTAATTTCCAGAAGTTAATTTATATTTAGAGTAAGAGTAAACAGTAAATACTGTGTGTTTTATCTACCTTTTAAGATTAAGACGCTGGCCCTTTAAGAGAGGCTCAGTGAAGAAGACACAGAGGTGTGTGTAGGCTGAAAATGAAGCTTGTGTAAAGCTGTGGGGCATTTCTTTAATAAAAGTTGCTAAAAGTGAAGATGGACGAGTTCTGACCGGTTCATTTCAAGGGTGCAACACCTGCAGTGTAAAAAGCGCTAAACAAGCTCAAGTCCATTTACCAGATGTCATACTCTTTGCAAGGGGAAACTGAAGTTCAGAGCAGAGAATGTAACATTTAACAAATGCAGTGTGGACAGTGAGCGGTATCCAACGCTCGCATGTTGTGTGAGTCAGTGTCCTTTAGTCTGGCCACCCCAGTCCAGCAATCTTGGTTAGTCTGGACACGCCCCTGGCAGTTCCCCCACATTAAAGCAGCATCATATTTGATGAAAGATTGCACTTTTCCCATCCTCCTGTGTGCCTAAAAGAGTCACCGAGGTCTCTGCCTTTTGGTGGTCAAATGGATAAAAGAGGATTGATTGATCGATCCACTTTCCGCTTTATGAAGCAATAAAAAGACAGAGCAGGGCAGAGAAATCAATAAGAGGTTTATAAAGGCTGCTGTTGCACGGTGGATATGATGTTGTGACCACTCTGGATTGAACAATGTGAGGTGGAGGAAGAGGAAGACAAGGACAGGAGGATTTGGAGTCCAACAGTTTTGTAAAATGAAAAGGAATACAAGTCAAACTGATATGTAGGGTGGATACTTTTTTAAGAAACTTGTGATATTAGTGATGGGAGGTGTGGTCAGAAAGAAAAACCACCAGTCACACCAGATTCTTCAGTAATTCAACCCGAGTCGTCTGAGCTCCTAACAACACCGCACCGCCAATATCCAATCGTCTACAAGGGGTTGAGACGGTGTCCTAAATAGGACAAATGGTGTGAGTGGTCTGAGAAGGCAGCGATGTGTCAAACCCTGCCATGGTTAGTAAAAGGTTGGAGAGCCGGAGTGATTAAAGCAATGAATCACTGGTGGGAAGGGCTCAGCTGCTGGCGTCATCGCACACCCGAGCCGGCGATTCAGGGCGCCCATAAGAAGCACGAAGCAATTCTTCACTGAAACAAGAAAAAACTAAGTGTGTGTGTGTCTGAGACAGAGAGAGATGTTTCAATATATAGGTTTCAAACTCTCTTGTTTATACAACGCTGTATAAATGTGTCCAATTTCATTTTTTTTTGCCAGCAGAAATAAGACTCATAAATCTAGATAACAGATGTGTACAGAGGGCCACGAGAGCTTTGTTATACTGTGGGGGGAAATGAGCTCAGGTGTCAGCTGCAGGTGTTCAGTGGACTGGAGAGATGGTACACATACATCAAGATCCTATTATCCTAAATTTCAAGTGAATAAATGATAAAGTTATTACAGTGTAGACTGAGACAAAAATAAAACAAGACTTGAAGTGAAAAGCTAAACAGAATAAAAATACAAATTGAATTGTATTGTAAAGTCTCAGTGACATCACCCACTGGTTTCTGGAGGGGAGTTTTGCAGTTCAGTGATGGCGGTGGCCATATTGAAAATGCTATCTCAACCCAAACTTATTTATGTATGGTTTATTTGATAGGGACAGACACAACATACAAAGAAACACCGTTAAAAAAGCATCCTAGTAGCAATCTAGTAGTCTCGGCTCTTCCTCAGCTCCAGCTCTTTAAAGGAGCAATATGTAACTCTGACACATAGTGTTTAAAACGGGTACTGCAGTCTAAATTCAAAACATTGTCTGAGCTGTCTCCCCCCCCCCCCCCCCTCTCTAGGTGAGTCCATGCTCACGCAGGTTGCCATGTGGTGGACTCTGAAGCTTCAGTGTTTATCCAGCTCTGCATGGGTCTGTAAACCTTTCTGTGTTCTAACCTCTCTCCATTTTTCAAAAAGCATCTCCAATATTGATCCTAGTTTGAGCACGTTTCTGCTCGTGGAGCTTATTAGAAACATGCAGAGGCTTTTTAGGTCGGGTACAATCACTTCTATCTGAACCACTTCTCTTGCCCGCTTCCATCGCTGCAACACCTGTTGACCTGATAACTGCTCTCATATCTGACAAACCGAGGGGCGTCCAAAACGGCTGTGTGGGGTCGCCTTAAAACCGCCTACCTTCTCTGGTCCAAACAAATCCAGAGCATTCAGGAGCAGAATCTAAAGTTAGAAGGAGGACATACTGGCTGCTGCATTGTTGTCAGAGAAGCCAGCACTTCAACATAGCATGTTTCCTTAATGTCTGATCAGATAGTAAGATACCTTTATCATTTCATTCAGTAGATATCTTACAGATTTGTCCTTTAATAACAGTCTGCAGACAAAGAACTTTAAGCACTATGATAGCATCAGCCTGCTGCCGTGATATTAATACGATTTGCTGTCTATCAGTGCAATACACAGATCCCGATTTGGCACCACAGCTTACCACAATCCTGCTGGCCACACTGACAGAGACCAAGCTGATCAATCCTTGTTGCTCACTCCACACCTCTGCTGGCATCATCTATCCTACTCCAGTGCTGCTTCTATGCCAATATTAATCAATATGTAGTGTGATTGATGATGACACCCACAGTCTGCCACAGTGACTGTTCTCTCCTCGGCAACAGGACACTTAAAGTCAGCTTGATCAGATAGACGAACTCCAGCGTCTGTCATCTGACGATGGAGAAAATGTATAAGGCCGGGTATCAGTCCAGCAGGAGTCTCTGCTCTCTTAAGGCCCTGACACACCAAGCAGATTGGACAACGCCTTTGACTTGGCCAAAAAGTTGAACTGGGACACACAGCAAAAACTAGGGCGACGACCGCTCACTGACGGACCGACGGCTAGCAGTCTCCTTGGAAAGAGTTAGCAATCAGGGAGAGGGAATTACATGCAGGAAAGGAGCCACAGGTCGGATCCGGGCCGTCCACCTGGAGGACTTGAAGGGATACTTCACCCATTTGCATTAAGCTTTGTATCATTAGAAACCTGGTAGTATTTTTGAATGGCCGTATTTCTCGCTCTCATTTTCCCCTGAGATGGGAAATCTTTGTATTTTTAAGTTTGAAAAGGAGCTTCCGATGACGCAAAATGACGATTTTTGCGTCATCGGAAGCTGTTGCGGTTAGCGAGGTGAAACTACAATGCTAGTTCCTCATATTTTCAACCACTGAAGCTACAGACCAATCACAGATCAGTGGGTGGGAACTCACTCCCAGAATGGCCGCCGGGGCCGGCGCTGCTGCCAAGACACAAGACCGGCCTGTGTAGCAACCGTCTCGCGGCTATATTGCTGGCCGCTGCTGCCAGCTCAGCAGCCGAGACATAAGGCCTGCCTGTCGGCAGCAAGGAGCCGGGGCCGGTTACAGAAATCTTGGAATCAGTTGAGGAAACGGCCTTATGTGTTGAAGTAAATATGACTGTAAACCTGACCTTAGTGGGAGTGGCCTGCGCAGCTGTGCATTCTGGGAGTTGGTGTCTTTCATCCACATGAGCCAAAAAGACACTTTCTGCCTTTTCTCGGCCAAGAAGGCACCAACTTCAAAATGTAGTTCACATTTCTACATATATGACCCAATGTCAACACAGATTCATGTTTCAATGAGCGAAGTATCCCTTTAAGCCTCTGCGCATGGGGGGCGCATGTATGATCTACTGCGCCCACCAGCGCCCCTTCAACAATCCATTTTAAGGTACATAAGAAAGGAGGACCATTTATACCAGCCATCTCTGCTTAAAAGTGTATTTCAACCTAACGAGACAACTTCTCCAAGACCATTAAAGAAGAGCGGGTGGGAAGCTCGGTTGGAGTAAATTAATGGTGCGACTGCAGATTCTTCAGTGGGTGTCAGATATACATGTTATAATACCAAAGAATGACGGGAAAATGAAAATTGTGTTCCAGGCCTACTGCAGATGAAATCTTAACCCATACCAAGCTGGCACAGAGGTGGGTCTTGGACGCGGCCTCCTACATGGAGCGGCAGGACGTCTGATCACAGGCCTGTGCGCAGTAGGAGATCCCAGACTCCAACCCAATCAACAGCTAATCCCTATACGTCTGGAACTACAGCCAAGATCTCATTTCATACCAAAGCCAGGACACAGTTTGTCATTAAAGATCTGGTTTGGGTGTCGCAGTGTGTTCGACTTTTAACTGGCTCAGCGGGAGAGCGATGAAGTCGTTACCTTAAAGCGTCCATTGTGATGAAACATGGCAGTCAGAATCATTTCATGTTCTGTCTTTGAGGGGCTGCGGGCTTCAGTCATTTGGCAGGATTTGTTTTGGGTGTGTGATAATAACCCTGGAGAGACGGGGAGGAGGAGGAAGAAGGAAAGCTGTGAAGTAAAGCCAAGTCTGTTTCATTTCAGCACATCTTACTATTAATGAGGCTCAAGGAACTCTATGAAGCGGTGTTTTGCAAAATACACAAGGGGGCTGTGAAAAGTACAAACACTGGTCTGTTATTTAGTTAAAAGCATCACACTCATATTACAATAGTGAAGATATCGGTGGGATATCTTTCCCAGTGGGAGTGTTTGTGAAGTATCCTGAAGATAAAGATAAGGAGGAAGACGTGATGGATGGAAGGAAACCAAAGCTTGGAAGTCAAACCTTGAAGTGACAGATTCACAGCCCTCATTTCCCTTTCATATGAAAGTGGGGGTGGATGGATTCACCTTGGACAGTGTGTGTAGCCTCATGTGTGTGTGTGTGTGTGTGCCATATTTAATATACAGTCTATGACTTGAACACAGACCAAGTCTCCCTGGGTCGTATTAAACTCTTTTAAGTTTCTGATTAATTATTAAGAATGAATACCCTGACCTATACTTACTGTGTGTTTTATAATCTGGAACACAGCACAATGCAGTTCAACATTATAACAGAGTTTGAGCTCCCGACCCAACAGAGAAACATGGCTGCTTACAGTATTGTGTTTCTTTGGAGCCTTAAAGAAATGAAGCTCTAGCGTTTAGTCGGGAAGACGCTTACTCACGTTTCCACTGTCATTCTCGAGCTGTCATTTTCTGGGGCTGTCGTTGGATAATCACTTGTCTCGTCAGCGGTACTCATCTAACCAATGGCATGGTGTTCCGACCTCATTTTCAACCTTTCATCGTTCTGCTCCCCTTTTGAATATAATTCTTTCTCTGCCTAATTAGTTCCTTCATTGCTGATGTTTCGTGCGGCCCCTCCACCTCCCCAACATCACCATCTCGCAGAATCATCATCCATCAATTCTCATCCCATCCGGTCTCATCAAGTTATCAGCTTCACATCCACAAGGGTCTGGACTCCATGGTGGGGGATTATTCTGCCGCCCACCCCAAAATATTTCTGTCAAGACACATTTCCATATTATTCATTGTAATAAATGATTTTCTTAATTCAACTATTCTCCTGATTGAACTAATATATATGTGCTGGGCATGCTGAAAAAAAGTTACTAGTTACTACTAACGCGTATGGAGGAAATCTCAATCTATTCATCCACTTGATGCTGTTTGCAGATGAAACAGCAGCTCTGAAGCCGGCTCCTGTGGGAGGACTCCTGTCAGCAGTGATCGATCACTGAGGGGCCGCCCATCACAGGGTGACATTGACAAGTTGAAACAGCTTTTTTGTTTTTATCCCCCGAGATGACTGGAGGCTCGAGTTTATTGACTTCTGGACTATCTCTACAGTTTACCACTGGAGGTGTAAAGATAAAGCGGTTTGAATCAGTAACAGATATTCAACATTAAAGATCCGAGTGAATCAGTCCATGGAGCCATGGATTAATAAAAATGAACTAAGAACCAGTCGATGGCCTGGTTTCAAAGTCATGAATCGGCTCAATGAGGTTTCGCTTCCTGTCCTGCAGACTGTGTTTAGCGTTCTTGGTATTGCGAGAGTTTGACCTTTAACCTCTCACGCTAGTAACATTAGCTTAGAGAGCTTGCAGTTAGCGTTTGCTAGCTCACGAGGAGAAATGAACAACATCCAAAATTGCCACAGTGGTTTTCAGTTCACCTCAGACATGAAGTCATGAGGACTTAATGTGAAGGACGAGAATCTTTTCAAGAATCTTTCCGTCTGTGCGATTTGCAGAAATGCGAGTAAAAAAACAGTGTTTATTATTTCATCCCCATTATAGTTACATTGGCTTTAATGTTTACGAGCTGAGGGCATAACTTTCAAGTTGTTATGTCCTCAGTCTAGGGGGAACCTAGACACAACATGCCAAAGAGCACATTTCATAAAACATTATTAATACATAAATCGGAAAAAAGTGAAATGTACAGACATGCTAAGATTTCTGGGAAATGAAAGGGTCAACATGAAATTGGTCTTGGGCTCAAGACCACTTTTTGAAGGTCTCGTCTCGCAATAGAAAGCATTTTTACTCTGTCTCGTAGCGGTCTCGGTGGACTCTGGATTTTAAATTAAGACTGGTCAAAACCACCCTGATCGGCTTTTTTTTAAAGTTTATTACTGGTTAGAAGGAAAACTTCTAAAATAATAAAAAACGTTTTATCTCCCCGGTTACGTCCGCAACCTTCCCAGTGTTACAGTCAAATGAGTGACACGTCCGCTGCACACAAGATGAAGATTTTTCAGTGATATTTATGGTCTTGACTCGGTATCGCCCTGCCTTGGTCTTGATCCCTAAATGTCTTCCTCTTGACTCGGTCTTGATCCCTAAATGTCTTCCTCTTGACTCGGTCTTGAGCCCTAAATGTCTTCCTCTTGACTCGGTCTTGATCCCTAAATGTCTTCCTCTTGACTCGGTCTTGAGCCCTAAATGTCTTGGTCTTCACTCGGTCTCGATCCCTAGACGTCTTGGTCTTCACTCGGTCTCGCCCTGCCTTGGTCTCGGTCTTGACTCGGTCTTGATCCCTAAACGTCTTCCTCTTGACTCAGTCTCGATCCCTAAATGTCTTGGTCTTCACTCGGTCTCGATCCCTAAATGTCTTCCTCTTGACTCTGTCTCAATCCCTAAATGTCTTGGTCTTCACTCGGTCTCGATCCCTAGACGTCTTGGTCTTGACTCGGTCTCGCCCTGCCTTGGTCTCGGTCTTGACTCGGTCTTGATCCTAAACGTCTTGGTCTTGACTCGGTCTCGATCCCTAAATGTCTTCCTCTTGACTCGGTCTTGATCCCTAAAAGTCTTGGTCTTCACTCGGTCTTGCCCTGCCTTGGTCTCGGTCTTGACTCTGTCTCAATCCCTAAATGTCTTGGTCTTGACTCGGTCTTGATCCCTAAATGTCTTGGTCTTGACTCAGTCTCGCCCTGCCTTGGTCTTGGTCTTGACTCAGTCTTGATCCCTAAATGTCTTGGTCTTCACTCGGTCTTGCCCTGCCTTGGTCTCGGTCTTGACTCTGTCTCGATCCCTAAATGTCTTGGTCTTGACTCGGTCTTGATCCCTAAATGTCTTGGTCTTGACTCGGTCTTGATCCCTAAATGTCTTGGTCTTGACTCAGTCTCGCCCTGCCTTGGTCTTGGTCTTGACTCGGTCTCGGTCCCTAAACATCTTGGTCTTGCCTCGGTCTCGGACCTATCCGGTCTTGGGTATGTCTTGGTCTTTCCTCAGTCTGGGTTAGTTTGTTCTCACCTACAACACTATTGAAATGTATGAACTATTTACAATAACAGGGTCTAAATTAAGCTTTAGTTCAGGTTGGAATAGGTGAATGAATATTCCTGGACAAACTTCACATCTATGTTACGAGGCGATCTTTAATGAAGGTTTCAGCACCATCTAGTTGAGTTTAACAGTCGGCAGATATGATATGAGGAGCTTGGGAGACAGAAATAAATGGATTCTATTTCCAGACACCTGCTGTGTCTAGACAACCCAAATCTGCCAACGGTTGATCCGCCACATTGGCAGCTTTATGCCTAAATATCTCTCCTGGCAAAGAGAGATTGTACTTGAGCACATGTGGGAAGATGTTTTTGCGCCTCTGGCTTGTTTGATGAGATGAGAAGAAAATTCTCTTTTCGTTTTTCCGAAATTGAAAGCCTCACATGCTTAGGGAGAAAAAGTGCCCACTCTGTCTGAGCCTAGAGGGGGTGTCGTCACGCAAACTTTCCTCCCTCTGCTCTTTATTCTGCTCCAGAAATACTCAATATCCACACTCTGCCGCTGTCCCCACACATAGGCTTTGGCTTTTTGTGTGAAAATTCTCAAGTGTGGAAAAATACCACCTGCTGCCCTATAAAAGCTAATGTGTGTTTCCTGGCCAACAGTTATCCTCTCCTTCTCTGGCGGCTTGAATTGTGTGTCTCACAAACCACGACTGGGTCTGAATTGAAGCAGTTTTTTTAGCACAAAGAGAAAAAAAAAGATTTCCTGGCACGTTATTCTCTTTCAGAAACGCAGATCGATAACACTTTTTATTCAAACATGGAGTCACTCCAGACCACGGCGAGTAATCCAGAAACTAAAACGCACAGTGAGAGGGAAGATTCAACAACAGATAAAGACCCCCTTTATCTTTTTCTACAAATGCAAAGAAACAATGGAGGTAATTTTCTTCTGCATGAAGATGTGTGAAAACATGTATTGTGACATCTTTCTCAAACTGCCTCAGTCCAAAAAGGATGACTGAAGAACAAATGCTAAGCTGTGAAGTCTATTTTGTGATAAATCAGACGACTTGAAATGAAGCTTCAACATTCACTTCTCTACTTGTGTTTAAAAACTTTTTAAATCAGCCATGAGGAAGTGTGATTTTATGCATACACTGTAAATATTAACAGACGTCAGCCGTCTGCATCCGGAGGCTCATCAGCAGCAGCAGCCGCCTTGTTGGAAATCCTGTCTCAGTCTAACTTTCAGTCAACCTAACGACAGGCTGAACACTCGACGAACTGCCAAAAAACTGCAGTTCCTCAAGTGTCCACTAGAGGCTGGCTCAAAAAGCAAACAAATCCCCATCAGGTCCCATTTTCAACAGCAGAAACAAACATGTTAACATCCTGGTTTTGTTCTCGATAGCTAATTTCTTGATCCGTACAAATTGTCCATGGTGACTTTTGGCAAAACTCATCCATTTTGTTTATAGTAAGGTTTAGAGTTTGGGTTACATTTGCACAAATGGGGGGCGTGGCATTTGAGTGGTACGATGACCACCGTTGTTGGGCTGTATAAACAGAGACATGGTCTCGGTGAAGTCTTCCATTGGTTTCTGAAGAGGAATTATGAAACCCAATGATGGCGCTCGACTAACTGGAAATACTTTCTCAACCTCACTTTTGATGAGTCTTGAGATAGGCCTGCCATGCCCCTAATTATCTAAATGTGTTAATAATTCTTGAGCTTAATAAAATAAAAATGGATGAGTGATTAAAAACCCATCCCCTGTACAGTGTGTACACAGCCTTTGTTTATTTTGTTATTTTTGAGTGGGATGTTTTTCTTAACCTGTTCTCAGGTTTGGGCTTGTATTGTGTTTTTTGGATCTGTTTTTCCCGTGTTTCTGGTTTCAGAGGTTGTGTGGCGTTCCTGACCGCTGGTTCCTTCATTCACAGCAGCAGACTATTGTTCTATTTCCTTTTCCTCTTCCAGTGTATTGCTCCGATTGACCCAGCGCTCCTGAACGCCGGCAGCCTCACCGCCATTACGATTCAAGTCACCGCTTGCAGGAACTTGGATATCCTCTTTGAATTACCTTCAGCTAAACAAAGACTGTTTTCCCCTGTTTGCATTCATAACCTGCAATAAACCTTTTGAACCTTTCATCCTGAGTTTCAGGAAAGCTAAACCTTCACACTTTCTTGAGAAGCAGCAACGTTTCAACTCATTTGTTTCTCTTCCCCCTGCTGGTAATTTCAGAGAATTTTATTTTTCGCTATATTTTCTGATTGGTCAGTTTAAGTCATGTGAATCACAGTTACGAGAATCTAATTAGGAGAGGCTTCAGTTATTGCCATGGGGTCTGCCTGCAGCTCGAGCAGATTTTTCTTTCCTTCCCTCGTTTGTGCCTTGGAAAGCATCCGTTGTGAATTTATTTTTAAGTACAGCTCTTTGTGTTCGTTCTCTTGAACTGCTTCATATATTTGTATCTACAACGTGTCTACATGGACGGGACGGCCGGCCGGCTCATCCCCTTGCGTCTTGAGGGACTAGAGTAAAGAAGAATAACATGCAGTGTGAAGCCACGAGCTAGCTAAAGAGCGCTAGCATTAGCATGCTAACACAACAATGCAGCGTGAGTTGTTTTGCTGGTGCTCATGGGCGACATCTGCTGGATCAAAAAAATCACATATTCTTCCTTTAATGATTATTTGCCAGCTAAAAAAGTAATGTTTAAGATAGCGTTAGTGCTTTATGTTGTGGTGATTTGTTAGCTTTAATTGCAAAATGTAAATTTTTTACATCGTAAATATTTAGTATTTGGCTGTGTATATTTTTGATTTGACTTTTAATGTTACATACAGCTACTACATTACTTTGTACTCCAAGATGTGGCTCTCATTGAGAAATGTATGTGGACATGTAATATTTGATCCTTTAATTCAGTGGTTCTCAACTGGTCGAGCCTCAGGACCCACCAACTACTCCTTCATGAAAAACCGCGACCCAAATTTCTTAAATTTTTTATAACCAATCAGATTTATTTAAAGACGAATTGTGCAGTTTGGACCTCAGACGTTAAGAAGCCTGATAGAACGAATGAACTGAATGAAACAAACCTGTTCAAAAAAGGCGATTCATAGACTTTTTGACAGCATTTACGACCCTCTGAAAATGGCTCCGCGACCTACTTTTGGGTCCCGACCCACCAGTTGAGAACCACTGCATGATAGTGAGGACACCAGCAAAGAGCATTTTGGATGAACTCCAGCCTCTCGTTTCTCTTGAAGTCTGTTAGCTATCTGTCGATTTGTGTACAGACACACACAAGCGACCTTAATGTGTATATGTTGGCTTCTGCAGCCAGCCTCAAGTGGCCACTCTAGGAACTGCAGGATGTTGTGTTTTTTTTTGTTGCATTTCTGCATGTGTTTCAATTTCAACACCAGAGGTTGCTGCTTGGTTATTATAAAGCATCTTATCTTTCTGTTGACCCTTGGACTCTGGGTGTATTATAATGTGAATGAATGCTTCTCCTGTTGTTTTGGAAAGTGAAGTCATGTGCAGTGTGTTTCCACAAACGGCCTCTGCAGACATAATGTGTTTATCACCTTCAGCCAGTTAGCAGAGAGGAAACATCAGGGGGAAAAAAACAAAGCCTGAAACTGCCCCCCTCACCTGATGTTTCCTCACTTCCATCTGCCTGCTCCTCTTCGGCTCTCTGTTTAAACTTCCATTAAGCATTCACACTTAATGGCTCTGGTATTTCAGACAATTTAAAGCCCCTCTCCCCGGCAGAGAGGGCGGTGCGATCGAGCGTGGCAGGGAGCTAATTGAAGTCCGCTGACACCATTAGCAAACTGCCGTCGGGGCTTATAGCCGGTCGTATAACAAGCGGCTAAGGGGACGAGGAGACAGCAGATGATGAAGAACACGACGGTGGGTTCTTTCTCTCGGGTCAGACCGCGTCAGCCTCAACAAGCTAAAGAGAGAGAGAGGTGATGTGAGGGCAAACATGGGGCGGAAATGCATGAACGCGCAGATATTTAAAACACAAACAGCTTCATTCTGTTTTCCATGCAATCTAACAATCGTTTTCAAAACAATAAACAGCAGTTATACTGGCCGAGTACGGCGCCACACAACTGGAAACGATGCTACATCAGTCTAATCTAGAAAGGTCGTTGAATTCAGTGACCTGCCAGCTGCTGTCACACACTGGCCTTTATCTCCGTGCCTCATGTTAATGCAGCATGACTGCTGCCTTTGCTGAAAGGACTAACAAGGGGGACAATCGCTGAAAAAGGCTTTATAGTGATGTCTAAAAACAGTACAGTGACATTATGTGTGTGTGTGTGTGTGTGTGTGTGTGTGTGTGTGTGTGTGTGTGTGTGTGTGTGTGTGTTTTAGCCTTGTAAGCACTACAACTGTTAAAAATGTGTAATACATTCTGAAGGTGTTTTAAAACAATACTTTTCGTTACTTTTACATTCTTATTAGGGCCAAATGGGGAAAAAATCTGAGATTTTGGGGTTAAAGTCAAACATTTAGGAGAATAAAATTGGAAATATATTAGAAGAAAGTCGTACATTGACAAAAATAAACCTGAGACATAACTTGGGTTATTTGACCTTCTGCACCTCTTAAAGCTGCTAAACATGACACAATGATAACGATACAGCCTAATGTTATGTCACAATCTCTTCTGAATATCTGCATGGATGTACGCTCTGCTATTTGTTAAGTCGCTCTCTCTTTTTTCTCTTCTTCCCAGTCCTCAGTTGTTGTATGAACAGTACCAAGACGGGTAAAGCAGTACCTAGTTCTCGCTGCCAATCTTACATTGTGCTATAAACAGGCGTCGGGGGCGATCTGTGGACATGGAGAGATGATGTTAAAAGTTGTTGTTCTACAATTCTACAATTCTACAATTCTACAATTCACTTAGCAGACTCTTTTATCCAAAGCGACGTACATCAGAGAGTAAGAACAACACAAGCAAGGATCTAGAAAAAAGGGAACAATGTCAGTAAGAGCAAACGATCAGCTTTGAGTCTGATTGGACACACAGGTGCTGACAGGAAGTGACCAGAGGCAAAGCACAACATTGAGGGCAGTTCTTGAGAGCTCTAATCAGTATAGAAACCATCTTATAAGTCGTCGTTATCAAACAAAAACCATCGTCATTACCATCATCATCATCAATAATATGGAGACCATCATCATTAAGTTAGTAGGTATTCATGAAAGAGCTGGGTCTTTAGCTTTTTCTTAAAGGTGCAGAGGGACTCTGCAGATCACATGGAGTTTGGAAGTTCATTCCACCACCGGGGGGCGACAGAGGAGAAGAGTCTAGTCAGAGACTTAGGACCCTGTTGAGAAGGTTGGATCAGACGCCTTTCATTGGCAGAGCGTAGTGGGGGGGAGGGAGTGTAGACCTGGAGGAGAGAGTTAAAGTAAGGAGGAGACGTTTTTGTCGCTGTTTTGTAAGCGAGCAGCAGAGTTTTAAATTTGATGCGAGCAGTAACTGGGTGTAAGGCTCAAATTTGAAACGACTATTTTAAGATGGAAAAGTTACACAATGTCTTAAATGTCATACAAACTGTTTGAAAAAAAAACACACTGTGCAGTAGCCTCTTCACATGCTGACAGTCAAAGACATGCATCATGTTTATTTACCGTGCTGGTAAATGTAATGTAGTTGATCTTATTGATTTGTATGAGTGTCAATCACTCAGCTTCATCGATATCTGCTGGAACCTTCCAAAGTCATCAATCCTGCAGTGTGCTTTTTTTTTCCAGTTGCCAAATATCTTCATGTTGATACTACTTTGATTTGAACTCTCTGCTTGTCTCTGCTTGAGAAACTCTTCAAAGTCCTCCTCACAGTTTCTCACTTCAGGAGCTCTCTGAAGGGCTGAGGTGTTTTTTTGAATCACTCTTTTACTCTTTACCAGGAAGTAATTTTAACTTCTTAAACTTCTAACTTCTAAACGTCATGACTCTGAGAGTTTTCTTAGAGTTTCATCACTACGGGAAACTCTGTACAAGGAAGTTTTATGAATACGGCCCCCGGTGTCATGACAACCCTGGTGTGCGCTCTAAAGGTCAATTCATAAATCATTATCTGTAAAGCGCCAATTCATAACAAGTGTTATCTGGAGACGCTTTACAAAAAGAGCAAATGGGATAGGATGCAGGAAGGAGTTGTCCTTTGTGTTCCTCACAATCCTGTTGTTCCCCTTGAATCTACGCTACTGTGATTGGCTGAATAGGAAGGAGACATCTGATTGGCTGCAGACATTTCCCTGCTGAAAAAAAATGCATTTGTGAATCTAACCACGGCAGAGGAGTCTCAAAAGTCCCACACACAAATGCAGTGAGGTTCACTAATGACGAACAGTCTGTATATAAATGTAACAAGATACAAACGTGTTTTTTAAATATATATGTATATCGTATATTTGTGGATTTCTATTACATATATACAAAACTATAAATGTTTGTGTGTGAATCAGAAATACATTTGTGAATCTTGTTTTTGTATTTGTGAATATTGAGACTGATTTAACCGTGCATGAGCGAAGACGGCGGTGGTTGTGAGGACGAGACAGTCCGATGGTGGAGGCTGGGCGTCAGGGACGTCGGGTGGTAGTCGTGTCAGATCAGCTCGCTGAAGGTTGGGCGTTGCTCCGTCTACTCGAGAGCCGTGTTAACTCGATGTATAACAACCAAAACATTCTGTGACTCTGCATTGTGTTTGCAGGATTATTGTTTTAAAATGATCTTCCAGGATCGTCCCTGGCACTTGCCCACAGTGGAAATCAAGCCTGCAGCCCATGGCGGTCTTAGCAATATTAAACCATTAAACTACCCCCCCCGACCCCCCCCCCCCCCCCCCCCCCCCCAGCCTGGCTCAAGAAGCGCAACAGAAGGAGCCTAAACAAGCCAGCAACATGCTGATCCGTGCCATCGTCTCCCCCCCCCTCCCATCCCCCCCCACTGTGCCGCGGATTTGATTTGGCCCGCGACCGTCTTTATTTCCCCCCGGGCTGGACGGCTATCACGGAGAGGCGAGGAGGTGAGCCGCCCTGCTGAATGGAAATGCTCTCTCACAGATGTGTGTGAGGGGACTCGCCCCAGGGACCAATACTGCCTAATGGTTATCTGATTGACTGGGAAGAGAGAGAGGAAGTGGAGATGGGGGGAGTGCAGGAAGGTGACGGGCCTGCCTTCTCTGTTTGTGTTTCCGTTTAAAAACTATGCGGAGCATGTTTGTGCATGCTTATCAGTCTGCAGTGTGAGTGTTTCTCTCTGTCCCTTCATGCTTATCAGTCTGCAGTGTGAGTGTTTCTCTCTGTCCCTTCATGCTTATCAGTCTGCAGTGTGAGTGTTTCTCTCTGTCCCTTCATGCTTATCAGCCTGTGGCTCTAATGAAGGCTTACAGTATAATGACAGATGTGGTCAGATAATGGAGGAGGTAATTACTCCAGCGTGCAGCAGGAATTAGATTATTGATCAGCGGGATTCAGCAGCATGATGGGAAAAAAAAAGAAGAAAAATCAACTCCTAAAATAAAAAAGCTCGTCTGTCTGGCGTCCAATCACAGCTGAGGCAAGAGGCGCACAGGTGTGCAGACACAGTGTGTAAACGCACAAACAAAGGCATTCCAGTCGAGTGACTTACCCTCCGCATGGAGACATCTGCAGTTAATGTGAGTGTGTAGTGATCCAAAAACTTTAACTTTTGTTAAATGTTTGCCTTTTATTCTCCAAACACACTTCTTTCAGCTCGACCGGAAAAAACAGACGGATTTTAAATCGCTCTGCATGCGTGCCAAATCAACGACGACGAGTAACGAGTAAAGATGTGCTGTGTAGTCGCTCAGTCATGCAGGATCATGGTTAATTCAAAACTTGATCCAAAGGTAACTGGACTCGGTTGAAGATCTTGAAAGCGTTTCACCTCTCAGACGAAAAGGCTCATGATGAAGCTGCTATGGGAACAGAAAAAAAGAGCACACTCAACAGTAAATAATAATTCAGGTACAGAAAAGTCAGAACGCTAAATGTCCTTCAAGTTTCCTTTATCTGGGTAAGAACAGAAATAAAACAACAACGGACGCCGTTCAGCACGAGGCCTTCATCAGCGCTGATGAAAAGGAAACTTGAAGGACGTTTAGTGTGCTGACTTTTCTGTCTCTTTTTTAAAGCTACTATAGGAAACATCGAAACGTCTGCACCTATAGTCGCTTGTGACTTCAGCTTTTCAACCAGGAGACGACGTCATCAGGTGGTCACCAACTTTCACCGGATGTTTGGACCCTGAACCACAACATGCTCCAGGTAGTGTGTCTGCGGTGATGACCAGTCACTGCCCATCTTCTCCTGGTTTTCCAGCTTGTCTCCTCCCGCCTGAATCAAAGCCTACAAGAGGCTCTCTCTGCGGCCTCCCCCGACCTGCGAGCAGCCGCCTTCCTCCCCTAATCCTGCACTATATCTCTGGCCACTTTTTGCATACTTTCATATCACTACAAATATATTTTTGTTGTTGTTGTTTTTATAAACGCTGCTGTTTAGGATTGCTGCTAACAAAGTTTCGTAGTGTCCTTGTATACAATGATAATAAAGATTCTATCTATCTACTATTCATAGGGCTGTAAGTGTGTTCCATACAGACTGCCTGCCACGTTTACAATAGTTGATAAAAGAAATTGGGAATACAGTTTTCCAAAGATATCAAACACAATCAAAATAGTATTTCAAATTTGAATTGAAGTCTAATGAGGAGAGGCTTCATGGTGAAAGTCTTTTTAAAACGATGACGTCGATAAGAGAGCTGATAGAAGACATGAAGAGATCAGAACCTGGAAGAACCAAAGACAGACATGTTTATGGAATAGTAAGTAATGACCTATACCGGAGGATCTCAGGTTGCATGGGGGCTGGTAGGGGGGGTCAGGAGGTCAGCAATGTAATCTCCAGCTGACCCTCTACAAGCTTTCAAAGTGATCACAAGAGTTTTAAAATCCATTCTAAAACGGACTGGGAGCCAGTGACGTGACTTTAAAACCGGTGTGATGCGTTCTCTCCTGTTGGACCGGGTCATGAATCCGGCTGCGGCGTTTTGGATCAGCTGGAGTTTGTTTATGTTGTGATGTGTAAAAACCAGAGTACAGGGAATTACAGAAATCTAATAAATGAATGAATTACTGTTTCAAAGTTACTAACGGATAAAAATCACCGGATTTTTGTGAGTTTTCTTAATTGAAAAAAAAACACGATTGAACAAATGAGTTATCAGGTTTAACAAAACTGAGTCAAAATTTAGATTACATTTTAGATTTAGTCGATATTAATAAGACACTAAAGAATGCTTCAGGTGTAATGGTGGTGTTTACAACCTACCTGTTGACTACCTGTTGTACTCATAGTGACATAGCACTTAAATTATATGCAGTGTGTCAGCACACACACACACACACACATGCTGCAGACGCATCATCCTGAGCACACAGCACACATTAGCTTGACCCACAGCCCTTCATCCCCAGCAGGGATCGATCCCTCATATTGATTTCCTGGGAGTGTAAGACATTAGGATCCTCTGTGGTTCTCCCACTTCCTCTGGCCCTGCGGCATGTCAGAGCATCTGCACGCCTTAGCAAACACATCAGAACATGACGCTGAAAAAACAATCAGCCCATCAGTAATACACAACTGAACGTCTGTATGTGTGAACACGAGGGACCTACGTTCACTATAACGACTCTGCCATGTGAGCGGGGACTGTTTGTGATAACTGCATTCAGCAGGTAAACCCGGCGGTTAGTCTAGTTGTTTTAAAAGCCAGCAGGAATCCACATGGGAGAGGTCATTATAAGCGTGGATATGCCTGCTAGCTACATATGTGTGTGTCAGTTTGTATGTGTGCCACTGTGCACGGGGGGGGGGGGGGGGGGGGGGGGGGGGGCTTTGTGAATGCAGGTGATTGCTGGGGCTCTAGCTTTTCATTAAAACAGAAAGCCTGGCGGCGAGGTGCTCCAGTGTCTGTCCCCAGAGGACGCCTTTCTCCATGAGCTCAATGCAATCAATTCACCGAGCTGCACGGTGGAATAGGGAGAGATGGATGTGAAAGAGTGGAGTGAAGGATGGATGGATGGAGAGATGGAGAGATGGAGGGAGGGAGGGAGGGGAAGAAGACAGGCAGGGACTGAAGCATGGCAAACAGGATTGATGACAGAAAACTCCACTAGCATAGAAATCCCTTCATTTGTCGGGAGGCCTCCTGTGGGCAGCTGGGGGAGAGCGAACAAAGTCAGAGAGAGAGGGGAGAGGAATACTGAACAAGTGTGACAATAAGCGGCCTCCTTCTGTCCTCCCTCCGTCCCTGAAGTGGTGTCACTGCGACCACAGTCACCTATATGAGTTTTATTTTTCATTTTTCGCACTCGCCTGCTGATCCTTTTTCTCACAAACGATGTGAAACTTATAATCCAAGGCATGAATTAGCATTTTTATTTTGAGAAATGTGCCGGTCTCGTGTGTTTTGACCTAAGGGCCCGTCGGCTTTGGAACGACCTGCCTGATGGAGATACGCCGTGCAGAACTGGTGACATCTCTTCTTTATAGACTTATATGTGATGTCGTCGTCTTATTGGCTCTTCATCGTCATTTTACTTTTTTAATCTCGTCTAATATTGAAGAATTCTTCTTACTCATTTATCACCCTCAAATTCTAATATTATCATTTATTGCCATTATTTCCTTTTATTACTGTTATGGCTTTTACTAATTCTTGTCTTTTATCTGTTTAACTGCTGGAATCCCTTTAACCGTATTTGTCTTTCTTTATTTTATCGCTTTTATCCCGTCTTAGTTCCTTTTTTTGTTTTTTTTTCTAGATTTCTTTTTGGGCTTTTTCTGCCTTTATTGTAGGAACAGGACAGTGAATAGGGTTGGAAATCAGGGAGAGAGCGAGAGCGGGGAATGACCGCCCAATTTCCACATACTCCATCAGCGCCGAGCACTACGCCTTAGTTCACTACCACTCAAGTCAACCATTGTGTTCACACAGCGGGCGCCGCGGTCCTTCTCCACAGCGTTCCACCAGCTGCAGGCACGCGTCAAGCTGGACTGAATATGACAACCCGGACAGGAAGTCAGACAAGGAAACGCACAGAGCGTCCAGTGAATTCCAAAATAAAATGCAGTATACGGAGTTGAGATCATATTTTTCATCACTTTATCAACATTACGTCAAAACGAAAAACAGATTATCTTCAGAAAGACAAAGCAACATGTTGTTTGTAGTATTTCTCTTTATTCCCACGGGATGGCTGCGCTCACGTTCCAGAAATGGATCCATTGGGGCAGGGCGTGTGGAGTATGTGGGGGGATTGGGGGTTAAGATGAGACAGCATTTCCAGCATGGCGGCGGCTGCCGATGAGCCTCCAGCGCCCCCTGCAGTAACACATGGATGACATCACCCAGGCTTCATCCATTAATATTTACAGTCTGTGGTGTGGAGTAAAAAAAAGTGTGTAAAGATATTTGTGATGAACTCTGCTAACAGCCGTCCTCTCACCTTTATGATGAAGGATTTAACACGTTTCCTTCAGAGGGGAAACTTAAGTACAGCAGAGTCAGCGCCAAACATTCATTAGATGTCGAGGACAGAAGTAGAAGCACTCAGTTTGACAGCAGGAGATTTATAATTGTACTTAAGACAGGACGTGAGAGCATCTTAGAGACAATAGCTTTCACATTAGGAAATGAGTCAGCAGTCCAGTGCGGTGATGCTAAGCTGCAGATAACAAACAGCCCTGGACTGATCCTGCAGTCAGACATCATTCAACTGCCCGAGGTAAGAGGAGAAATGTCTTTTTGTAATCAGCATGCTGCTGTTAGTGTAGCTCACTAAAAACTTATCACACAAGTAGATTTAATTATGTTGTGTTTTTTTAAGTGCATGACAAAGTAACCTCAAACTGACAACTCGGTGACAGCATGAGTGACAGCAATGGGAAGTAATCACGTTCATAAAACAGCTGATGCCTCCGCCTGCTGCTGAAATCTGTCAGTTAAATTGTCACTTTTTGAATGTGTTGTTTTAGCTTCAAGCACACAAAAGCCTAATCCTTTCCAACAAAAGTTTTACTCAACTTTTTGGTGGCAAACTTTTATCAAGCCCCGGAGCCTTGTGAGGAAACCTTCTCGAGTGGATTCAAATGACATTTCTGATGAGTTTGTTTTGGTCCACTTTCTCCCTCGACACCGCAGTGATTTAGCAGACTCGTCCTGAAATGATGCTACAGCATGAGACACTTTCAAGCTTTTTTTGAAGTGTAATTTCAAAGTTGTATTTGGTCCAATTTTCTCTGAAGGGTAATCAACAAGAGATGTTTTAGAAAAACAGGGAAAAAAGAAAGCTTTCTCTGGCTTCACAGGAAGATGCTGTAGGAAGCATACCATGAGAGCAGGGAAACAGGAAGCTGTGCTGTAAACCTGGAATGTGATATTTAACTTATCTTTGGAATCAGCTTCCCTCCTTTCCCCCTGTCTTAAATGTAAACACCATTGACATTAGACGGGAAGAGATGAAGAACCTGCCCAAGAAAACATTAAAGCGGCCCAGCCTGAGACTGTATATAAAGATGGACGGAGAAAACAGCTGCCTAGGAGTGAGGCCAAATTGTTAAGAGCTCCCCCTGCTGCCTGGCTGCAGTATAGGTCACTTAACCCCGCCTCCTTCATGTTAACGGATGTGGTGCGATAATTTAAAAGGTAATACGATGTATGTGTTATCAAACCGTATAAAACCATTTAAAACATAAACAAACACATTGTTTGGTGTGGTTGTTGTTCTGAACCGTCACAACGGAGCCTTTTATTCTGAAATTAAACCGGATGTTTTAATGTTGTTTCGGTGACTGACTTCCCGTCAAAGTTGACGCCAATGTTGCTAACGCGGAGGATTAGCCTCCTCTGCTTGTTTGCACTTTGAAGTTGATGATCTGGTGGAATTTAGCTCTTTCTTCAGACTTTGTTTGGCAAATGTGAGAATGAAGTGAACAGCTATTTGTACGACATCATACTTATCTTTGAATCAGTGGTCGATTTGATCAGTAATTTCTATGATTCTTTCTGTGATTCTTAAAAAAAAAAAACATACCATCCCTAAATTACTGAGATGCCAAATGGGACTCAGAGGACGTCCATGTTTGCTTAAAAATGGTCGGTAATCCGCCCTGGAATTTTGACTTTTTACAATTTTACATTTTTTTGTCTTCACTGGATTAAGATAACACAGATGTCATCCACAATTATTCCAAAAGATCAGAGGTCCCCGGGTGATACTAATCCAGTGAGAGTAAGCTTTTAGATGATGTATGCTAACTTTTCGGCCTGCAGACACAATCTTTGTGTTGGGTTAATAATTCCAGCTGACTGATTTAACCAGATGTCCTTTGGAAATCTCTCTTGAATTTATATTTATGAAGACTTTCACAAACGTCACCTCAACGTTGCATACTACATATTTGTTGAATTCTGACACTGTGCAGCAGATTGCCTGCATTATACCACTAACACATAAAACCTCTCACCTCCAACAAGAACGGCATCTAACGCTTTGAATCTGCAGGTTTTGCTCTCTCAGACATTTCATTGAGTTTTTATTGTCTTTTTTAGCACCAAGGGAAAGATAATGGATGCCCGCCTTTAGTGCCTTTTCTCTCCTACAGGGAATGGTCCTTCTTAGTCGCAGGGTCTCAGAGTAGCAGAGGCCGTTGATAGCGAGGCGTTCTCATCAGCAGTCAAGCAGCTTATTTTATGCACTGTCACTAATGGACAGGGCTATCATTTATGAAGGGTAATGCCTTTAAAGGGGACATCAATGGAGGCTAATGATCTGACCGGCACTCTGTTAGAAGCACTCCTTTGTTGGGTGATATTTGGACTCATATCTTTTATGAGGTGCTTCCAGTGATGGATAGTGAGCTTAACAAAGTTGTGTTGAGGGATGAATATAGTCAAGAACTGCTTTGTCACTTGTTCATTTACAACATCGATGTGTTCCCTGAAGGTGAATAGAATAATAGAGATTCCATTTGAGATTTGTCCCCGACTTTCCTCCTTTTCTTTAACAGACTGACTTTCTGGTTTAGTCCACACAGCACTGTTACTATAGACCGTATAGCACATGGACGTACTCTCAGTGACATCACCCATTGGTTTCTGAAGAGGCTTTTTGAAGCTCAACACTGTCTGTGTTAAAAATTCTGACTCTACCAACATTTTATTCACTTTAGAATGAGGGAAAGAGACAGAGTTGAGACCTAAAGCTTACTGCTAACGAGCTGCTACCCACTGAACCACAGCAGAAAATCAATGCAGTTCATCGTTCATCACAGCGCTCTCAGTTGAAAATAATTTGGTTCACCGTATTGAACACCATCGATGACATTATGGATGGTTTAAGGTTTTGTAGAAATCTTTAATTGCGATACTGACGTGAAACTTCTTTGTGACTGTAGAAGACCTCGGGTTAAAACGTTGTAGTTGTGATGAATTCAAACGTTTTGTGGCATTTGAGAACGTTTGTGGACATTCTGTATCGTCTTCCTCAGTCTGCAGTTTTTACATTCCCGCTCTTACTTGATGTGCTGTACCCCTTTTTTCTATCAATCTTTTTATCCCACACCCATACTTTCCAACCCTCCCCCCTGAGTTATGTTCTTCCAAACTTAATGAACTCATACGATAGATAGAAATATTAATGGACGAAGCCTTAATGACGTCAGCCATTCGTTTCTGAATGGGTGTTTTGGAAGCCTGTCCTTAGCGGTGGCCATATTAGAAATGCTGAATCTATTAAACTTTTAGTCAAATACAGGAATAGAGCTGGAGCTGAGGCAGGTCTTAAATCTGCTGACAACCCGCTACTCTGTGTACCATGCAGTTGAAACGGTCCCGTAATTATGCTAGCTCGTATTCTTCAAAAAATCAAAACATGTTAGTTATTCAAATCAATCCCTCCTTGTACAATGTGTGCCGGTAAAGACATTTACAAATCCGACCAAAATCTTTTCAAGTTATTTTTAAGCTGACTAAACAGGCATTTTCATATGGGGTGTGTATGGGACTTCCGGGTCTTTCGGAGCCAGCCTCAAGTGGACACATGAGGATCTGCAGTTTTTTTGCACTTACACATTGGCTTCATTTTTTAAACACTGGAGGTCATTTAGAAATCAGAAACACATGCATGCAATTTGACTGCACACTCTACTGCAGCCCCTCTCAACCCCCCCCCCCCCTCCCCCCCTTATCACTGCCAGGTTAAGGTCCCAACAGCCGCCGTAAACAAACCATAAACCACTCACCCGTCGTCTCGACTGCCTGTCTGTAGATTCATGGTTCTCAGCTCCACTAAATCACTGTGGATGAGTATCGGGGGTAGGTTAGAAGGCTAATACACACTGTCCATGAATACTATCGACAAACAAGGCCGGTCAGTCCTGTACGTCTAAACAAAATTGATCCAGAGGGGGATGGGGTCAAGCTCAGCGGCCAATGGGGAAAGGAGGACACCTGATAAGCTGCAGTGTTTGATATTTATGTCCGTTTAATTCAAGTAACCCAAATTATTTAGTAAGCATCTGAAAAAGTCTGCCTTTCCAAACAAAACTTCGCCAAGCACATCAACTCATCCTTTACTCTCATCCTCCTTACAAACCTTCTACCTTGAATGTGTGAGTGAGAGAAAAAAATGACATATCACATGAACTTAAGGAGAGAAATAATGACACAGTAAATATGACAGGGAGCTTGTTTTGCTTTTCCTTGGAGCTGTATTAATCATTTATCAAGAGCTTTGTTTTTTAAAAAGACATGAATAGTGTGAATAGAGGAACTGCAGTTTTTTTGTTTTTGTTTGACTTCCAATTCAGCTTAATTTTTTAACACCAAATATTGCCGCTTGCTTTTGACCATAGACTGTAAATATTGATGGGTGAAGCCTGAGTGACGTTACCCATCTGTTCCTGCAGGGGGCTTTGAAGTCTCATCAATGGCGGTCGACATGTTGGAAATGCTGTTTCCAGCTGTCTCATTTTTTACACACAAAAGGCTTCATTTGAGGTCTTCATTCTGCGCAAGAGGGGCGGATTTACACACACACACACACACACACACACACACACACACACACACACACACACACACACACACACACACACACACACATTCATGTATGAACTTGAACAAACAATATGAATAGTGATTGCATCACAAGCAGCACAATCCCTGGAGCTTTTTGTCTCAACATGTTTGCATAAACACAAAGAATCAAACATCTGCCCTTGAAAAACAGTGGTCCAAAAAACTGACTTTCACACATCTTTCTTTAAAGGCTTTATATGCGATTTTTTGATCCAGTCGCCTTTGAGCACCAGCATGAAATCAAAACAAACGGCTGTTTGGCCACGCCTCCTCCATGCTGTAGCCTCCCGCTCTACTCCAGCAACACACCTCCGAGTCCAACCCCCCTCAACTCGCGTTCTCACGAAGGAGTCAAGCTCCAGCGGCGGATAACATTTCCCTTGTAAAAGCTTTCTTACGGAAAAATGTCAAATGACGAGGTAAGTAAGACGTTTTTAGTAATGTCATTGTTAAAGCGTTATTTTTTATATCCCAAAGATATTCACCTGTGTTAGGAGCTTTTTTTTTTTCTACTCCGGAGTAGGCGAAGGTAATTTTTAGCTTGCAGTTTGCACTGCTACTGCTAGTTAGTCATCTTTTACCATTAGAATAATTTCTGTGATTGTAAAATGCTAGAAACAGCAATGAATAAGTGTTTTCACTTGAATCCCTCTGAATGTTTGCCATTTCTTTACAGTCGGATGTCGGTATGGCTGCTGAAGCAGGCTGCAGCGACTAGCTACCGTCGACGAGGGGCCGGTCGAGTGTCCGAGGCCATTGCTTCAGCCGTTTGGCATCATTCGCCCTTTACTGCCTTGATGCAGGTGTTTTGCGGGTCCACGGGAACTTCAGGGAGGACATCACTCTACTTGGCAGGGCAAGGGAGCCAGCGCAAGACAACCGGGAGTACCGCTTTGCTGCATACAGAAGCTTTATATATTGGAAACCGGTTGGTAATTCCCAGCTGCTGTGTGTGGAGGATTATAAGTGGCCTGATCCCTATGCTCAGTATACTGGATATATTCCTGGCCACTAGCAAAACTTCTTTTACATGTGGCTACATGCACATTTGGGGCATCAAATGCCAACACCAACTTGTTTGAAGTGCTTTGTATTCCGTTAGAATTATTTAATGTTGCATTTCTTTTAATAAATCTAATTTTGTGATGTAAAAGGTCTGATCAGTTGCATATCCTCTTCATGATCTGTGAAAACCACACACATTTTCTAGTAGGAAGTAAAAGGTTTCCTCTTCTATGCATTAGCTAGTGAAAACACACAAGTAAGCCACAGTGTTCTTGTTTATAATTACAAGACAGTGAGCTGTTAATATTTACAAAGCAGAAGCATGTATGCATATTTTTGACATGTCTACACAGACAAGTATAGTCATTACAGCATGTGACTATCGTACTGTAATTGAGTTCAATTTTGGGGGGGACAAAGATTGAAAACATTTGAAGCAGTCTTCTAAAAATAAAAGATCATCATTTACAGATACAGACTAAATAAGCCAACCAATTTACAGAAAAAAACAATAAAAAAGCTGTTGATAAGTATTTATTTATTGAAATAATGCTCTGAACATTTAGACAAAAAATGCAAAACGTGTTCGTACATCTTGAAAAGAAAAAAAAGACCATGCTGATATTATTGAACTTAGCAGCCTGTGATAAAACAGCACCATATTTGTTTGACAAAGTCCATAAAGTTCCCTTGTCAGGGGCATCCCTGCTCCTGAACAGAGCCTCCTCAACACAATCCTGGCCTGCAGGACTCTTTTCAAATCTGAAAGAAATAACAGCACACATGAATTCAATTATCCTTAGAAACAGTAAGTTTGATCTCCCCAGCCAAAACATTGTTTTCATGCATCTGTATTGTAGAGAATGTAAAGTATTTATCACATGATGACAGCAACAACAAAAGCATTGTGAAACTTAGCCTCATGTGATTTCTGCATAATGAGTGCCAAGCTGACAGCATTATTTAGATTAGTGACCCACCGTAGTTTAGCCGAGAGCATGCCAACAGACAGCCTGAGCTTGGACGTTACTATACAAGACTTCTAACTACCGTATCTGCTACATCATAGCTGGAGTAGGGAAATTCAAAAAACAAACGACCGTATATATTTTCTTAATAATACCCAACTGTTCATAACCGCTCACATGCAACTCGTTAGCTTTGCAACTACTTAGGCTTGGCCTATTCAGGTGTTGCCTAACGCTTTGAAGCCAGTTCTGTTGTACTATAAAGCAGCAAATGAGAATAACCACATTGATCAAACAAACAATCGATGGTGTTTAAATATCTAGAAAGAATGCATGTTTCAGCTCGAGCCTGTGGCCGGCATTGTTGTGCTAGCGGGCTAATGTTAGCATATTGTAGGTAGGTCGTAGCTTTACATTGCACATTACACGGAATGACCGTGCTTTTAAACACTTACGTACCATTCAAATAAGCAGAGCGTATGATATTATTTTTTTTTCTCGTCAGTGACTAAAAAATAGAAACGTTTATGCCTGGACCAGTAGGAATCTATCGGGGTACTTACGCATCCAGGAGAAGCAACGCCAGCTCAGAGTCGTGTTCGAGCCCCTTCGTTGAGCGTAGGGCTCTCCATCGTGGAAAAGCCAGCCCAATGTTGATTCGAGTTCTACTCCGGTCTTTGTCTGCTGCTGTTCGAGCAAAAGACCGATATTTTTTAGGTGGGGGACCAGCCGATGTCAGGTCTTCCGTTGTACGCTTCGCACTGGAGTCCGCCATTTGTAACACTTCTTCCCTCGGTGTAGGGGCGGTCTACGGCTGCGCTTTTATACACAAGGGGCGGGCCTAAAGGAGGGGGCGGGCCTAAAGGAGGGGGCAGGCCTAAAGAAGGGGGCGGCCGGGCCGGCTAGGTAAACATTGCTTCTATATCAACAAAGCCAGTGGGACTGGAGCTTCTCACTCATTGTAAACAGTCATGACTCAGAGAGTTATAGACAACGGACATACTTGATTTCTGATACATTTAAGTGTGAAAAATATATATTTTGCATATAAAGCCTTTAAAGGAAGGTCACACATTCAGCTAACTTGTAATGGTGTCACTCTTTCAGACATAAAAACCAATCAACACAGATTAAAAAATGCATTCAAATATACAGTAAATAATGTGTTTCAACGGCAAAAAGGGCAGTTTGAGAGCTCCAAGTAGTATGAACGTTTGCAAAAGTACGGAAGCCCTAGAGCGACATAAATCAACACACTTTTTTTTGACTCAGATTTCCCGTTTTAAGTTATTTCCATTTTGTTTTCTTGGGATCTCAATTTATTTATGTCATCGTCTTTGGATAACAACGCTGATTTTCCCGAGTTAATCTCTCGACATCTCCTGAAAATGAATTTGTTATCACCGTACACTGTAAATATTGACGGACGAAGCCTGAGTGACGTCAGCCATCTGTTCCTGCAGGGGGCTCTGGAGGCTCATCAGCAGCAGCCGCCATGCTGGAAATCCTGTCTCAGTCTAACTTTCAGTCAACCTAACGACAGGTTGAGAGCTGGAGCTGAGGCGGGTTTTAAACCTCCAGACAAACCGTTATATTAGACACGCCTAAATGTGAATAACTCTTATCCTTCTTAAAATCAAAACTCCCCTTTTGACTTCTGTTGCTTCTGCAGACAGCCTCAAGTGGACACTTCATGAACTGTGGGATTTTGCACTTCCGCATTGGCTTAACTTTTAACACCAGCTGTTTATTCATTGTTTGTGAGTAAGTTGCAACAGACAGTCATGCTGACTCACCTTCATAAAATCAAGGTGATACAACTTAAGCTTCATTGAGGGAGCGGCATTACGAGCACCAGCATGTGGGCATCTGCTCACTCAGAGATGGAAGGTGATTTCTCCGGGCTGCATGAATGGCTCATGAGAGGATGAGATGCACAGAAACGTTCATGTGCTTCCACTGCAATCACCATAATCATTTCCTTTTTTACAATTAAGGGGAATACACTTTAAATCTCTGGCAGGGAACGCGCTCTGTCTATGAGCACTTCAGTGTGAAGTGGCTGTCTGAGTGTTGTTAATCACACAGAGGGTCATCTTCTTTACCGAGGCAGTTTGAACCACGTTTTAATCACCTGATCATAAAACACCTTTAGAAGATAGAATCTGAGCTGGGAGTCGAGCCAAAGTAAAGGGGCATGTTTAGGCCCCGTGATGCTGCACTAACACATGGACTTCAAAGTGCAAGCAAACAGACGGGGCTAATCCTCCGCGTTAGCTAAAACAACTTTGAGCACGGCTCTACATTCGCTAAGAAGGTAGGCCAGCTACCCGGCATGCTCTGAGCCAGATTAGCTCCCTGATTCTGCAAAAAAAAAAAAAAAACATGCTTCTGATCTCCTCAGAGCTGGTTTCAGAGTGATAAACTCTCAAACATAAATGTGTCCTGCTTTTAAAGCTGCTGCTGACAACACCACAGGGATTAGAGGCGGCGTTGGATATGTACCCAAAATATTTTCTGCTACCTAATTTACAGTCCAAACAAAAGATAATAAGGATCCCTGAGATTGTTGTTCCTGCAGGGATTAGAGAGAATTATCGCTCGGATGAATCTGATTATGGTTGACAGTCTAAGTTTAATGAATCACATACAGGAAGACGGGACGCTGTCCTAACTTCTTATTGGACTAAATGGGTAAAAATAGAATTACTAAAAGTCTTTAGCACTTTCTTCTGCTTTTGTTTTATGCAAATGAATTGTTTGAACATCTATTCCTAATATGACTCTAATTTTTGATGGTGGGAAGTAGAGGCTGACACAGTTGTGGTTTTTCACTCCTGTTTTATCCCACTCCCACAAAAATAATCCTGTTCCATCCCAATCCCAGGACAGAAATCCCATCCTGGCAAAATGACACATCCCATCCAGTTTCTGTTTTCCTTACACTACTTCACGTAATCTTAAATTTTGGCTGCACATGCCAGTAATCAAGTTGTTTAAACGGGACTAAACACCTGCTTGCAATTTACGTTTAACAAAACCAACATTCTTCGGGTGACTTTTTTTGCCTTACAACCTTGTCTCTTGAGGCCACTCGTCCCCGAGTCACTGGTGTATTTGACCATGAAGTTGCATGTTTTACAAACAGCATACGACTCTCATTAACTTTTACAGTATGTCCGACTTGCCCCATGACGGCTGCAGCTTCATTCCTGCCCTGCGGGACTCAAGTGTGCAAATAAACCCTCTAGTCTACCTTGTTTTTTTTTTTACCTTACATTTTAGAGTTTGGCTAAGTTTGTAAAGTTGAATGCGTTGAGTTCTCAAAATTTAGATGTAGAGATTCTGTGATTTAAGTTTTCAGGGTGAGCTGCATGTGTGAATGCAAACAGGAACAAGCGACTCAGGAAGATTTCAGAAGCAGTCTGCCTGAAATTTTCTAGAAATGTTCAGGAGTGCAGATTTGTGAAAACAGCTATTGGAAGTCATTTTGTCACAGTGATGATTTCATTGGGTATTCATTGTACTAACAATGCTGTAAAGTAATAGTTTCTCCCAGTTTTAACTGGTTTTTCAATCCAGTATCCTGCTCAGTACACAAGTTATGAGCATAAAGACATGTTGTTAATGGCATAATCGTCTCAAATCCCTCAAAGTCCTGTTCCCCGCCAGCTGCAGGAGGCAGCTGCTCGACAATCAAAATGACTCCGTTGGATCCTTCTGAAGCCTTTAACAGCCACTAAGTTATGGTGAGATTGATGCATCGTGAAGCCACAGATGGCAAATCACAATGTTCATGTCGAGATGCAACTCTTACCGACTTCACTCGAGTAATTTCTCCTCCAGTCAGACAACTTTATCTGCATGTCTGTCATCATAAAAATCGGCCGTTTCTCAGAGAGACGTCGAGATTTCAGTGAAGCACCGTCGCACGAGCGGGAGAGACGTTGTAGTGCATATCGCTTCTGTTCTGAATAGTTTACAGGTAGAGTGCTAAAGACAATCACAGTAGGGCTAACATTCAGTAAAACACCTCAGGCCTGTTTTTTTTTTAAAACAACGAGCACAGCAAATAGCAGTAAAAGGAAAAATCTAATTATTTTTCCCCTGCAAGATCAACTAGTAGCACAACTTAATCCCAGCGTTCACTGTAGCAGCTAAATCATAAATATCCCTCGTCAGCTGGAGGTCCGCAGATATTTCTGCTATCGTTACGTTCATGATAGGGGAGACAGATTTCAAGGGCATGCCTGCTGTTGCCATGGTGATTTCAGATGCTATGTGTGAGTCCGTTCAGGTAAATTCAAAATGTGATCAATGTAATAAAAAATGAAATATGATATCTGAAGAAATATTTAACTTGATTGAAAACCAATATGCAATCAAAAAGGCCCAATAATAAATGGTTGTCACATTTTGATCGAAATTGTCTGTTTTAGCTCTCTGAGAGTGCATTTCATTGAATTCTCCTGACACAGGTAAATAGAATAAACATGTGGTCTGGTATTTCTAAATGTGTTCAAGAAAAGGCACACAGTAGATGCAGACTTTCCATTCGTTTTCCAATGTTATAAAGTAAGCACAAACCACTGAGACCCACTGACTTCCTGTGACAGTTTGATCAAATTGGCCTGATTCTGTTTGGTTAACGAGTCGCCTTCTGCCAGTGTGCAGCCACGACAACAAAGAAACAATCTTTCTGCTCAAGCAGCTCGGCTCCTTTGCTCGCAGAAACAATTTTGAGCCTCCTGTGTGGCCTTTCCTAACAGCTCTGTCAGGAGGAGAGGGGAGCATTGATTGCTTCCTGCCACTTTCCTGATGTCTGTAATGGCTGTACTGAGAGCTTCAACCATGCTGCCTGTGGCTGGAAAACAGCCTCAGGAGAAGCTGTTAATGGAAAGCCAGGAGGGTAGTGGTGTTTTCACACATGCACAAAACTCATTAAAAGTTCCTGAAATTCTAGCGTGAGGTGCATGTGTGAACGCAAACAGGTGATTTTTTTATATAGAATTTTTCCAATTCTGCATGAAGTTGTGGTGAGAAAGTGTGAAAGCAACAGGAAGGAAATATTCAGAAAAATCCCCTCCCCCATCAAGCAGGCCTCGTGCACAAATCTTGTAATGACGCTGCTTCATGCTCTTTTTATGCTCGCCATTATTCGGTTCAGGGAATACTTTCAATTTCACGTTGCATTGGTATCAAGCCAAGATGTCAGGTAGCCTCAGTCTTGTAACATGTCTTGTCCAGACTCCTGAGACCCCCATTCTACAGGAGAAGTATCCCGCTGTGAGGTGCATGTGTGAACAGGCAAGGCTGTTTTCACATATTTACTGAAAGATTTCTATAGAATTTCACAACTGCCCCCCGAAATCCATCTCATGCGGTTGTTCACAGATGCACCCCTCGGTTAAACAAGAGGCAAGACATGACATAAAAATGGCGGACAAGGCAACAGAGTGCACTATACGAAAAAATCAGATATTTTCCTTTATATCAATGCCATGTGTAGTTCAATATCAAAATCAACAAAAGAGCGGTAAAGAACATGAAAATTGGTAATTTGGTCATTTGCATACAGTTTTTTGTTGTGCACCTATTGCAGGGACTTCGAGTCACAACTCCCTCCGACTCACTTGAGGTGAATTCTCCTGATTATATCCTGCTGGGTTTTCACATCAGCTCACTTCATGCTGAAATAATACTATGGGGCCGACGGGAGACACTCCAGATGAAATCAGAGTAAAAAGAACAGGCAGCTCATCCTGAAATCTTCAGAAGTTTTGTGCAAGTGTGAAAGCACTAAAAGATAAGCAGCATAAGGAGTTAATGTGTTGTGAAAAAGGCTTCAGACTTAGTTAATGTTTAATAGAGGTTGTTTTTTTATTGATCTGCTCTTTAAACTTTGCATCCCGTCCACACATGTCGTAAATGTTCTGCAAGGTCTGACAGGAAAGACAGGGTGAAATTGTTTTACTATCTACAAAATGTTCAGGAAAGCATAATGTAACTGGCTTTCAACCTGACCCAGTTCATAATGAGCCAGACTTTTATAGTTTTCAAAATGATATGTGCACTCCTTCCTGGACAAAGGACGATTAAAAGCTTTATTGTTCTAGGTCTGAAGGTTTTGTTTGATAAAGTGAACATATAACAGTTAGCTGATCCAGATAAGAATAAGGACAGAGAAACTAGTGAACATGACCAAACATTAACTCAAATAAACATGTATATTTTTTTGAAAAACTGTAAACTGACTTTTACAAATTGACAAGAAATTGGCATGTTCCAAAAATTCAGATTTATATAACCATGCTTATGCACACCTACACGTTTTGTTCCCTTCATAAGTCATGTTCCACCTGAAAATGTGGGGTCATACATATTGCATGCTGTGTTCGATAGTAGTATGCAGTAGCGGCGGTTTCAAACGCATAAAAACACAGGCGTAAGCTGTTTTTAATATCTAACTTTCAATATCAAAAGCTATCAACAAAAAACAAAGTCTGCCACCTATCAATCAATTTTTATTTGTATAGCGTCAACTGATAACAAGTGTTATCTCGAGACACTTTACAAGAAGCAGGTAAAATACCTTACTCTTTGTCTAATCAGCTGTTATCTCACTTTTATTATCCAGGACGGAGGTCAGAGGAACAGATTGTACGCTAATGTAATCACTGATGTAGAGATCCAAAATCAACTAAAAAAAAACAAAAACGAAGTGACACCAGTTTACGATTTTTAGAACGATTACTGAGCTGTAAGATTCACAGAGACACAGGGATGGATCCAAACATTTTCCCTTCTCAAGTCAGCTCCTCTCCATCACCTGGAAGTATTTGTTGCGTAAATAAGTAAAGTGGAAGTCAACTCAGGGCATCTCTAACACGACCATTAGGCCTGTACATCCTCATAGTTAGACACGCTTTGCAATGATAAAATGTGGACAAATATTAAAAGCTGTTCATTGATCAAAATAATATTGCAGACTTCTGACTGATGTGAGCACTGTGACATTATATGAAGGAGTCAGTGCGGGTCCAGTAAACATAAGCACTGCAGATAGACTAGTGTGTAAGGATGAATGGTGGATGTTTTGGCACTGTAGGAGGTCAACATGAATGCAGCAGCGACGTGTTGTCATTCTCTTATTGTCTGAAGTTTGTGACCCTCCTGCTGCAGCGAACTAACAATGTGTACTTTCTGACCTCCACTTCTGGGAGGAAAGTTTATTTTCTTTGCCTTACTTTTGTTTTTTTGTCAAAAGTCGTTTGTATGCATTTTCATTCATGAAGTGCTTTGCATTGACCGTTTATTGTTGAATGAGGGCGTGTAGAGGGCGGCTTATGGGAGCTGATCCACCTGTGCACATGTCCAGGTGGTTCCTGATTTATAAAGGGAACATTACGAGCAGGTGTGCATACAAAAGGTTTTCATGAATCTGAATTATTTTGAGTGCACGTACACTTTTAGTGTCCGCCTAATGACCGTTGGGCAACAGGGAAACCCGGATAAGTAAACAATCAAACCTACCAAACAGGAAAACCCCGAGAGATTAATCAGGTGAATCTGTACAGGCCTGTTTACTGACAGTTGTACTGAGACCCACAACAACGGCAGAGGTTAGCACTCCTGTTCAAACTGTCCGTGAGAAAGTGGAAGAACAGTGATTGTACAGATATACAAAGAGTCGAGACATAGCTTCAGGCATGGCTCGTTTTTGAACAACATGACTGTTAACAGTAAATCCATCTCCTTTGTGTCAGTGACTCATCCCCTCTTCAGGGAAAACCCCCCAAACGTCTGCACATGCTCACCCTTTGGGAATCTTTGTTTCATTATGATGCAGATATGAAGCCAACCCAGCGAGTGCTTGGTTCTTGGAAAATGGTTCAAAAGTTAAAAGTATTCTACCTCAGCACCCCGGGGGTCTCTCTACAGGTAGTCAGACTGTATAGGTAATGGTGGTGCTAACCCTTTGCACCTTTAAGAAAAAGCTAAAGACCCAGCTCTTTCATGAATACCTACTAACTTAATGATGATGGTCTCCATATTATTGATGATGATGATGGTAATGACGATGGTTTTTGTTTGATAACGACGACTTATAAGATGGTTTCTATACTGATTAGAGCTCTCAAGAACTGCCCTCAATGTTGTGCTTTGCCTCTGGTCACTTCCTGTCAGCACCTGTGTGTCCAATCAGACTCAAAGCTGATCGTTTGCTCTTACTGACATTGTTCCTTTTTTCTAGATCCTTGCTTGTGTTGTTCTTACTCTCTGATGTACGTCACTTTGGATAAAAGAGTCTGCTAAGTGAATTGTAGAATCGTACATACTGCTATCGAGTTCAACAGGACTGCAGAATAGACGTATTTCAGTGTAGCATCCACCTGCGTCTGAAAAAACCTGAAAAGTAATTCATTTAGATTTTCATGATTTTGAGAATCACAAAAAGATCATTGGTGGTATCTTCGTGTGGCTTGGTTTGATTGTGATTATTTCCTCTGTTATGATGGAAGTTGCTGCCCGTCATTTCTATCTCTCACCCAACACTTTGCATTGTCGGACACAGTATGCGGGGAAGACTGGTCTGATGTATACTGGGGATCAGTACGACATCTGGGTATTGTTGGCATACTGCCCTCCTTGCATTTATTCTCAAACTGCATTTTGGTCAAATCAGTACGTACGACTAGAATAGTAGGCGGTTTCTGCTGTCCCTTTTTTTCTCTTCTTCTGTGTTCCACATGCTGTCACGTAGCTGACGATGGAACAGTAAGGTCTGGTTTGTCTTTTAAACAACAGCAGAGAACTGGACTTTGAAGTAAAGGACTAGTTCAAGATCGCCGTGGGTCTGTAACAACTTCGCAGTGCTCATGGAGTAGAATGATTCTGGAAAGGTTGCCACCAAAAAGACTTCGTCGTAAAATTCAACTGATGGAGAGTCGCGAACGGACAATGGACATGAACAAACAAGGAACAGCATATAACCAACATTTGTTTTTGTTTTGAGTTATCAAAATAACAGTTTCATTATTCAACTAAACTCCTCAAAAAAAGTTTGGAAACGTTATTTTGGTCACTTATTACGCCCCTTTAATAACCCCCAAAGGGGGGATTATGTTGTAGTTTGAAAGGATGAATCATAACAGAAACACAATCTGGACAGCAACAGGCACAAACCAACAGTTATCTAGCCCAGGAATTGAGTCAGGTCATTAGGTCATGTTCTGATACACACATACCCACCCACCCTTTCCTGGTAATAGACCAGTTTGTTCGGCCAAGAAACTTCTAGGAAATGTCTTTATATAGCACACATGTTGTAATTGCCCATAACGGGATGATTCAGATGCTATAAAAGAACGGCTCCATAAACAGATCCTCGATTCACAAGCCATAGTCTCTGTCTGATTGTTCAAGAGCATTTACTCTTCTACATTAGCAGAAGTTATTTTTTAGCTGTTAGTCTGTTCAGAGACAATTAGACATGACAAACAGCTGTAACAAATGCTTTTAACTGATTGGCCGCATGATGTGAAAACGTCATTGCTGCGACAACATTTTGGTTCGTGCGGACTAGTTAAGATGTCTTTGTGGTGCAACCAAACAATGACACAACTTAAGTTAGAACTTGTTTCATAACCCAGGACAGGAGCGTGTCTATGTTCCCTCAGATTATTACCTTCCTCATTCCACCTGCTTGTTCAGTCGAGTTTTGCAACTTGAGCAAATCATATGCATGACTTTGGGCGAGACAGACGGTGAATGATGCAGTGCCTCTTTCTCTGTTGCTATTCATCCGGCCCTCCAGACACTTATTGAAGAAAGAACCAAGATGGCAGAGAGAGACGATGCACCTCCACCACGGCGACGGAAGTGGAGGGTGTTGGGTGCAGCAACACATTATGTGCATAAAGTCGCTTGGGGAATGTAGGCCTTAGGAAACATAGGGATGATGGAACATAGGGAACTACTTCTGATGGCAGGTGAATTTCATAGAAATGAGGGAACATAGGGCTGAAGGAACACATGGATGACCCCCCTGTAGGACGGAGCTCGTGCAACAGGCCACCGATCAGCTACATAATGAAGTGAGTTTTAAAGTGTGCAAGAAGCATCCAACATGTTGTTATTAAGATTCTTACTGAACTTTGAGAGTAACATGCCAGCACGGCTCATTCCTTAAATCTGGTTGAGGCAGAGCTTTAGTGGAGCTTTGTTTTTTTTTTAAGCTAAAGTCTTCAACAGGAATTATGAGTGCTACTTAAAGCAGCATCCTCAGGACTGTGATGCAACGGCAGATCAAAGGCTCAAGTGATGCAGTAATCTTTAACAAGTTCAAGAACACGTCCGCTCGACAGCTTTTAAAATACCCCGTTTGCTGTTTTTTTTTTTTTTGTTCTTAAAAATCATTCACGCTCTGATCTGTTTAAGTCGTGTTGTCTCTGCCGCCCGTTCAAATCATGTTGGTTATCAAACGACAGCCGATGTTTGTTTACTCGCTGAAATATCAGCTTCTGCAGCCTCGACTGATTCGTCAAACAGAAGTGACATCCAGTAAAGGTCAAAGAAATCTTTCTCTGTGTTGAGATGGTGACACTGGATGTGACATTATCCATCCACTGTGTGTGTGTGTGTGTGGGAAAAAAATCATGTTTGAGTGACACTTTATCAGACTAAAATAGATCCTCATCCTTCACTAATTGTCAGACATCCAAGCCAAAGTTTTCAGCTTACTGCGAGGAAAATCTACCTGACTGAACGCCAAAGTGAGACCGTCGGTTTACCGGGCCCCTCTGCAGAGCGCGTTAAAGCCACGGATAAAACTCAGCATTATGGGTAATCTGGTCCCCACAGCAATTAAGTGCGGGATAAAAAGTCGACATGTCGCGTAACTAAGCCGCATCGCTGCTGTCATAGCGGGCGGAGAGGCCTGAGAGTCTGTGATTTTCCCTGAATCAAAGTATAACCTTAATGTGACTGTGTGTGTGCGTGTGTGTGTGTGTGTGTGTGTGTGTGTGTGTGTGTGTGTGTCTGAGAGCACAAAGACAGATGACAGGGTCAAACATGACACTGTAAAATGAGGAACATAAGGGATTAGAGAATCATAAAGACTCTAAACCCATGTGTATGTATTGAAGGGTTTGTGTTTTACAACCCTTTCATCATTACTTCTTATAGGAGGTTTATAGACGGTGGCCCTGAAGGTCAAAACTTCAGAACTTTTCAAGGACTGAGTTTACATGCATCCCGGTTATGAGCATTATCCCTGCAGCAGAGAAACCTGGTTTTATTCCTACCCCTGTAAACATGATAAACACTAGTATCATGGCTTTTGATTACTGCGTCATATTCTGTGATTTTTAATTTTTAGAGAGAAATGAGAGCACAGCGGCTACACTATAAAATGCCAACTTCCTTCTGCAGATATTGCGTCTTATCATTACCAGCATAAATAATAATAATAAAAAATAATTTAAACTTTATTGATCCCGCGAGGGGAAATTAGTTTTTACACTCTGTCTAGTAAACATGCGACACAAACATAGGCTGAAATACACACACATGCACAAACAGGATCCTGTGGACTAATGGAGAGGTCTCAGAGTGAGGGGGCTGCCCACAGCGGGCGCTCCTGAGCTGGTGGGGGGGGGTTGGGTGCCTTGCTCAAGGGTACCTCGGCAGTGCTCAGGAAGTGGACTGGCACCTCTCCAGCTACCGGAATTGGTCTGTGCCAGGACTTGAACCGGCGACCCTCCGATTCCCAACCCAAGTTTTCTGGTGAGAGAGAAAACAGTAGTCGTGTTGGGGTCACTTTGTGTTAGTGCTGAATTAACAGGTTTGGATCATCAGGTTGCACTGCGGGTTTGTTTCCAGCCTCTCTGCTTATCTGATCTCCAGAGTCTCGCCTGGCTGGATTTATTAACAGTTTTCTGTTTCCAGTCTTCATACACCAAGTGAGCTATGGACTCGAGATAAAGCGACCCATATGAGGACGTCCGATTCAGCACTATCGTCAGTGCCGTCTTTGAGGTGTTATAAACACATAAAAAATCAGGAATCAGATGACAGGGAAAACTAAAATTCAGATACAAGTATAACAATAATAACAATAAAATAAATATATTTCATGTGTAAAGGTTAGCCAACGTTGCACAACTCAAACTGGTGCATTGCTAAAGCATTAACAGATTCAGACGGCAGAAGCCCAGGTTGATGTCCTGAAACTTTGAGGTTGTGGTGTTTAATGTTCGGGGTCTTCTCCCTGAGGGGCAAAGTTCAAACAGGTGTGAAAAAAGGACTGACTCTTCAGAGTAGATATGAGGTCTGCAGGGCTGCAACACTAAAGCCTGAAGCACAATATAGAAGCGAGGGGAAAGGAAGCAGATAACATGCGTTTGCTGCTGACTAAGTTGTTCATATTCAAAGTTGAAGGTCACATATTGTGCAAAATACACGTTACCATGTTGTTCTTATATGTGTCTCTAGTCTGTCTACAAACCCCCCAATGATGAGAAAAGTCCATCCTCTCCGTCTTTTGCCTGCTCCACTTTTCAGAAAATGTGTGCTCAAACAGGCCGTTTGGAGATTTTCCCTTCATGACATCACAAAGGGCAGTAGCCCCTCCCCCAGGTGGGTGACACTCCCACAGCTAGGTGTTTGTTCTGCCCTCTGAGTCTGCATCCTCACCATAAAGAATAGGACATGGAGCGAGAAAGCCCGAGACACCCAAGCCCTTCCAGAGAGGGGGCGTGGACAGACCCAGCTCATTTACATATTTAAAGGTACAGACACAGAAACAGCCTGTTCTGAGCAGGGCTGAAATAGAGGGGTTTATAGACATGATCAAATACAGGATCAGAGTAGATTTAGAACAAGAAACTTCACACACATGTTTTGAGGAGCTCTGAGAATTATTTAAACTGAAGAGGAGGAGAATATGTGACCTTTAAGATGACAACCAAAGATAAGCATGAATGTCGCTTGTTCCAAATAAGCATAAAACATACTGAAGAGGACGTAGCCTATCATCTCATGCAAGCTGCCAAAACAAGGCACAAGAACAAATAGAGCTCATGGTGTGGTTTTAGTAAGTTAAAACCACATCCACTTTCTCCATAGCAGATTTGATCATAAGCCATTATTTCATACTCATTTACACTTACCTCGAGCTACATTAGATGGTGTCTGCTCCTGTGGAAGAATAGAGTTTACACTGCAGGAGGAGAGGTGAGGGGTACAGATTTTGAATGCGTCCTTAAGGACTCTTTGGAGCACTTGAAGATCTCTGGAGTGTCTTGCGATGAGTTCTCTTTGGCAGGCGTCACACTGCTCCATGTCGCTCTTTGTCTCCATCGGCTCAATTAAGTAAATGAACACGAGTTGCTTTGTCTTGGTCACACTCTCGACAAGCCCCTCTCCAATGAACACTCATATTGTGAGTGTGTCAGAAAACCAATGCTTGTTATGAGCAGTTATTTATTGAGCAGAAGCAATGAGGTGTTTGAAACTGAGAGGCTGGCTTCAGTTTACAACAGAAAAAAGGTTTTTCAAAATGTCACTCCTTGTACCCTTAGTCGGTTAAATAAGACTAATCGGACCAAACACCGGTGAAGAGAGGTTCCCACTTGACAACCCTGGGGTCTCATTTATAAAAGAGTGCGTAGAATCCATACTAAAAATGTACGTGCGTCAAAAACCCGGAAATGGCGTGTGCGCAAAATGATTCAGATTCATAAAACCGTTCGTACGCACACCTGCACGCAATGTTCCCTTTATGAATCACGATCCACCTGGAAATGTGCGCACGTAGATTAGTCCCATGTTCCGCCCTCCACACGCCCACAATCAACCATAAACGGTCAACGCAAAGCAGCTCGTGAATGTAAATGCTAACAAACGAGGGGGCGGAGCTAAGGTTTCCAGCGCTGGATCGCGGCGAAAACAGGAAGTTTAGACGAAGAAACGAAACTTTCTGACCCAGAAACGGAGGAGTTTGTGAATGAAGTGGAGGAGAAAATGGACACATCGGTAGTTTACTGCAGCAGGAGGATCACAAACTGAAGAAAATTCAGAGAGACACCACGTCGCTGCTGCATTCACCCTGTCCTCCTACAGCGCCAAAACATCCAGCGTTCATCATTACGCACGAGTATATCTGCAATGTTTACATGTTTACATGTTTACAGGACCCACACTGACTTCTTCATATTGTCAGAGTGCTCACGTCAGTCAGCAGTCTCCCTCACTCTATCATATTATTAATCAAAAGTTTGATTAACGAACAAAAACGTTTGATTGTTGGCCCTTTTTTTCGTGGGAAACTCCGTCTGCTCTGTGACTCATTATGAGGATATATAGACCTAATGATCGTTTCACAGATGACCTGACTTAATGTCCACACATGAATTATTTACAGAATAAATACGTGCAGCTGATGAAGATGTGCTGAGTGTGGAGGAGGCGAAATGTGTGAAGCCATCGCCGTGTCTCTGTGCGTCTTGATGCAGTCATCTTTATTAAAACTAAAAATCACACTTGATGATAAATGCTCGATATTTAAATATATTAATGAAAACTGGAGGCTTTATGGTCTTTGTGTTAGTCTAATGTTTAACTCTACATCAGTGATTACATTAGTGTACAAGTCCGGTCCTCTGAGGTCCGTCTGGGATAATGAAGGCGAGACGGCGCTGATGCAATATGTATGTGGCGGACTTATATATATATATATATATATTTATTTTTTTTTCTTTATATGTTTATATATTGTCATAATGAAAGTTACTTATAGGAATCGGCTCACTACATGCGTGATTATAGCCTAAATTCATCAAGTGACAATCGGCATCAACTAATTTAATCTCGGAAATACACCGATATTACTCGATTTATTCACCAGTCAGATACTTTAATTTAAGTATCTCACATGATGATGTAAAGCAGAGGTGAAATGAATATGAGCGCTGTGTGAAGGTCACAGCTGAGCGTGTTTTTTTTTTTACTGCCCAGCCTTGAGGTCACTTATAGGTCGTCTCCGCGTCAGGTGAAACAACCTCCGCTAGCTGTGTTTGTAGTCTGTCATTAATCTCACTCATCTCTGATATCTGATTAAAATGTGACTCATTAACAGAGAGACCTATGAGACAGATTTCTCCAGAAAATGATAGACTGAAGCGCTCGCCCTGCGGCTGTGGCCGTCAAATTTGAACAACATCAAATGTTCATAATGACCTCATGGTGAAAATCTATGAGACTTTTGTATGCAACTGAAAGCTGTTGCAGAGCATCAAAGACATTCAGACTCAACAAGTTTCCACTTGTTTGAATTCTGAATAGGCATCGACTTGCCTCCTTTCTCTCTCACGCACACGCTCTCACACACTCTCTCTCACGCACTCACACACTTAGCACACACCCTCTGCTGCTTTAAACCCCCTCAACAGTTCCCGTAATTTAGAAAATCATTAACTCTGCTTCATGTAGTCTAGGTCCAAAACTGAAGGAGGATAATAAAGCACCTAAGGGGGTCAGAGACTACTGCACTGGAGAGGAGCTGAGGAGAGGCGTCACATACGAGTTACAATCCAATGTAAGACTTTTCAGACATATTTGTTTTAAATTAGGAAGCCTTCTGAGATCAAGGTTTCAATCGCACCACGGTAAACAAACGTTAACTTTGAGATCTGTTTTCATGTGGTGGCTCTCTGTGTTGCAGTGAAATGAGACAGAAGTGACCATGGGGTTCACAGCACTGCATTTGCTTCTCTGGCTCCTTGCTGCTTCCACTCCGACAGCACAAGGTACGGGGGGGGAAACTGTTTGAAACTTGATTGTTCACAAAAATTGCTGCAGGGGTGAATCCGAATACGTCTGGGCAACGCAGGAAGAATATGGAGCAATCCTTCAACATTTCAAAGGACGATTCGGGAGTGATAAACAGTGTGATTGTGTTGACAATATTTCTAACTTTTACTCTTTTAAGATGCAAAGTAAACACTTTTGTTTTTTTTCATATCTGTGTCTTTGTCTGCAGAGATGTTGAGTCTACATGTGACTCCAAAGATTTCTGCAGCGTGTGGCCAGCAGGTTACTCTAGACTGCGAGGTGTCCTCCTCTCAGCACGGGCTGTCAATCAAACACATGCAGTGGTATCAAAACAACACCTCTTATTGTTCTGTGAACAGTGAAGAAACGGTTACTAAAGAACACCAGAGCAGCTTCCGCTGTGAGTATCAACAAGGACGACTGTCCCTCATCTTCACAGAAGTGCAGCCGATGGAGAGCGGGACCTTCAGGTGTAAACTTCACTCCAACAAGGGCGCCAAGGATGGAAGTACAATCTTGGAGTTACAAGGTCAGAGTCCATTTCCTGTTTTTACTTTGACAAACACTAACATGTCTTTACAACAGCTGTAAATCTGCTCTCATGAATAGCAGTGGCGTCCGGGGCATTGTTCTCCAATTTCTCACAGATGGACCGGGATGCTACTTCGCTAGCTCGATGCTAAGCAACAAACAATGCTAGGTCAATAACATGACATTGCTGGTGCCACCAAAAGGTTTTAAACAGAGTAAAGTAGTGGAGGTTATAGTGAAGGGATGTTCAGGCGGATTCACAGAAACGCCATTTTGGCACCATCTGGTCCATTTCAAATATTTCAGGTATCAAAATAAAACTTGTTTAAATGCACTTTGATATCATTATCGAAATATTTTCCATGTAAACTGTGACTTTACCTACCAGACCTTAATATGTTCAAATTGAAACAAAACGGTACATATACAGAGTTTGAATCAAAATGGAAAAACATGTTGTAACTAATATATGAGCTATAAAACAATGAGCAACTAGAAATATGTTACAATACTTTGAAAATGTAAAAGCATGTGAAGCAGAGAGGCGCTGCTTGTCAACAGGCAATTGAGGCAACCGCTTGGGGCCCTAGACCAGTAGGGGGCCCCCCAACGGCTGACAAACTTTAAACTACAGCAGTGGCTCAAAATGTGCAAATTTTGCAATGACAGGAAACCTCCCTAAGGGGGCCCCATATGATAGCACTCACTCTCAATACCTTGCTGAACGTCGCATGCATTATTGCGGTGAAAAACAAAACTCGTCAAAGAAGGAAAATGAAGAGGAATTATCTGTCTGGAAGTGAAAAAAATAATAATTAACGCTGGCTGGAGGGGCCCCCCAAATGGGAAATTTGGCGCCAAACGCAGTGCCCTGTGGTTTTAGCATTTTCACACCAGCCTCCCGGCATCTCTTGCAGGAGCTTCTTGATTGAGAACCATCGTCCCCATAGCAATTTGACAAACTGCAGCATCCCAGAGGAGAGAACGTCCCTGAAGCTCTTCTGTGTTAGAGGCTTTTTCTTGAAGGGGTCAGTCTGTTTTTTTTTACAGAGTTTTAAACCCCATTCAGAGCATTAGATGGATCCACTGACCCCCCTGTTTTGTAGAACAATAAAAGGTGATGAAAGGCCATGTTTTCAATACTGGCCTCTTTGACTCTCCCTCTTTACATTCTCAAAATGCCTCATGAACTGTGGAGCAAAAACAGTAACTTCTTCCATTTTACAAACAGAGGTTTGTCATTCCTGATCCAACACATACCTCCCCCGCTGTGTGTGTTTTTTTTTAAGGTTTTTTTTTTTCTGATTGCACCACATGTGCCTGTGCTGTGATTTGCCAGTTCCTCAAACAAAGAAGGGCTTCATAGAGAGTGCAGCCCTAACGGAGGAGAGGGATCCATTACTGAAGTGAAGCTCATACCTTGACGCTGAACATGTGCTGCCTTGCCCTCGTACCCACACAAAAAATGATGTTGGCTTTGGCTTCATGTCGTGTCTCATGCTGAGACGTGTCTTAAATACCGCCATCCTTTCTTTGGAAAGTACTCCTTGCAGCCAATTTCCATGTATAAAGTCTTGATCTTGAAAAGCCTGTCGTAATCTGCAGTTTGTTTGTTTTTTCGATCGTTTTCCTCGTCTTCACTTAGCCGCATTGACTATAGAAAGGATTCAAAGCAGTCACATGGCATGGAATCACTGAGGAAGTATGACCACCCATTCCTCCAGTAATCACATCAGTGAGGCACCTTCGTAAGACCAGAGAGTATTATGTCCAGAAAGGTATAAACGGTACGTCCTCCAGACCTCCAGACAAACTTCAAGCCAGGCTGCAGTCTATTTTTTGGGCGTTGGTTTTGGAAACTGGTGAACACAACAGAGGAGCTGAAAAAGTGGAAAATGTGTTAGGGGAGACCATGAGGTCAGCTGGGGTCAAAGATGGGATATGTAGGGTTCTGCATGGGTATCCTACTTGATGGGTTCAGGTCTTTCATCCTCAGCCACCTGTCTTGTGCAGCGTAATGAACACTCGTAAGGTAATGATGAGAGAAATGCACTTTGAATTACAGTGTTTGTGTAGATGCACTAAGCTACCATCGACCTCTTCTCCCTTCTGAAATCAGGGCAGTTCTGGTTTGTTAAATAAGAACACTGACTGTCTGAAATGTTTTGGACATGGTGTCTCATTTAAAGTTTACTTAAAGGAAGAATCTGTGATTTTTCACACTTAAATGTAGAAATCAAGAATATCCTCTGAAAATAACTCTGTGAGTCATGACTGTCTACAATGGGTGCAACACCCGAGTCCCACTGTCTGTGATGTTTTCAGAGTTTTCAGAGTCCTATCTTCACTTTGTTTACATCGCCAGGACGGCCGGCTGACTCCTCCCCTCGTGTATAAAAGTTGTTTAATTGAGGGACTAGAGAAAAGAAGAATAACATACTGTACTCACTGATTAACTGTGTTTCTAGATCACGCTCATTTCAGGTAAATTTACATGCAGTGTGAAGATACGAGCATAATAAAGATCGCTAGCATTAGCATGCTAACACAACAATGCAGCGCGAGTTGTTTTGGTTTCATGCTGGTGCTCAAGGGCGACATCTGCTGGATCAAAAAAATCGCATATTCTTCCTTTAAAACCTTTTCTTCTGGTCTGTCCTTCAGATGGCTGTGGGCAGGTCGAGGGTTTGATAAAGGACGGCTATCCCACATGCACCTTCACGCGAGTCTACCCAGACGGAGAGGTGCACTGGTTTCACGGCTCCAAACGTCTCCATGGTGAACACAAAACTATCGAAGATGTTGAAGACGGGGGTTGGCTGACTATCCGGAGCTACATGGAGCGGAAGAGTTCTGGAGTGTCCTACAACTGTTCCTTGTGGAGCACCAAAATTGGGAGATACATCGCTTCCACTTTGGTTGAGAAGGAAGAGTTCAGTCCACGAGAGAGGCCGTTGAATGGAACTGGATCACAGGGACCTATGAGGACATCCTGGTGTTTCACAATCTTAACTGTTTTCCTGCTGAAATTACTTTGAGTTAAATCACATCACAGAGAGTGATCAGGGTGAATGATCAGCACTGATTTGGAAAACTGAGGAACAATAAGGTACCAAGTTTCTATTTACTTTTACTCCCAGTGAGCAGAATCTTCTTGTAGCGTCCAAATGTTCATTCTCCTCCTTTAAACTCTCGCCTGAGGTTGCAGCTCCATGTTTTCTGCAAACCCCTACAGACAGGAAATCCGCCCCTCTTGCACAGAATGAAGACCTCAAATGAAGCCTTTGTGTGTAAAAAAATCAAACAGCTGGAAACAGGAAGTGTCAGTCATGCAACGACTGTGTGTGGTGTGTGTGTGGATGCTGCCCTCTGCTGAATGAGAGGTGGATGTTGTTGGGACTTATCTGTTTCAGGGGCAGTGCGGCTGACCACACGGAGCGCACAAACGGGTACAGGTAGCTCACTGGATTGACCTTTTTTAAGCTCTAAGAAAAAGCTTTAAGATCTGTTGTTCAGTAAACAGTTTTTATTTTGATGACAAATGTACCGTCTACAACAAGGTGTTTAGATTCTTCAGCAGAAGATCGTTTTCTGCTTTTCATTCAAACGGGAAAAGCGATTTAATTCCATGTTTTATAGGTGTGGTTGTTTTGACCCCTATGTAGATATGTAAATAGTTTTGTGGCACAGAGTCAGAGGTGTGTTTATTTTGTTTCTTTAAAGCTTCTGTGGATTTTTTAAAGTTTCCTCCTCTTTGATTCTCCTCCTCAGAATTCTTGTATATTGTGCTTTTCTTGAATTAGATTTTTTTTAGAACATACTGTATATAGATATAAGATTAAAA